>NW_025752636.1:0-12200 GCF_021184085.1 Oncorhynchus gorbuscha
ATCGCCCACCACGATTCACAGACCGAGCAGCGTGTGAACTGGCAGGAGCAAAAGGAGGACGCTATGGACGCCAGAAGCAGGGATTATACGACGTGGGAAGAAATCGACAGGTGGGCGGCTGACCCAGAGCGATTACAGGAGCCCGCCTGGGATTTCCTACAGCAATGCGAAGAGGGCTATACACGTATGGAATCGAGAAGGAAAGCATTGCTATACAGAGCGAAAACCGAAGGTAAAGGGGGAAAGCGTTGAGAGAGAGTGGCTGAGTCAGAGAATAGACCTGAGCCTACTCTCCCTGTTAATCGTGAAGAGCAGTTGCAATGGGAGAGACTGCATCATTTGGAGATTTGGACATGGGAGGAGGAATTAGACGGTCAAGGACCCTGGGAGCAGCCGGGAGAATATCGAGGTCCCAAGGAGGAAATAGAGGCAGCTAAAGCGGAGAGGCGCATGTATGAGGAGGCAGCACGGCGACGCGGTTGGAAACCGGAAAGTCACCCCCCCAAAAAATATTGGGAGGGGCTAAAGGGAGAATAGTTATGCCAGGTAGGAAACCTGTGCATACTCCCTGTGCTCACTGTTGGGCTAGAGAGACCGGGCAGGCACCGTGTTATGCTATGGAGCGCACAGTGTTTCCAGTGCAGGTGCAGAGCCAGCTGCGACACATACCAGCCCTTCCTATTTGCCGGGCTAGAGTGGGCATCGAGCCAGGTAAGCTTGGGCAGGCTAGGTGCTCAAGAGCTCCAGTGCGCCTGCACGGTCCGGTCTATCCAGAGCCACCTCTACACACCAGTCCTCCGGTAGCAGCTCCCCGCACCAGGCTTCCTGTGCGTTTCCTCGCGCCAGTACCACCAGTTCCAGCACCACGCACCAGGCCTCCAGTGCGCCTCGCCTGTTCAGCACAGCCAGTGCTTTTCTCCCCTCCTGTGCTATCGGAGTCTCCAGCCTGTTTAGCGCAGCCAGAGCTTTTCTCCTCTCCTGCGCTGCCGGAGTCTCCTGTCTGTCCAGCGCCACCAGTGCTCCCAGTCGGCCCAGCGCATCCAGTGCGCATCGCCTGTTCAGCACAGCCAGTGTTTTCTCCCTCCTGTGCTATCGGAGTCTCCAGCCTGTTTAGCGCAGCCAGAGCCTTTCTCCTCTCCGGCGCTGCCGGAGTCTCCTGTCTGTCCAGCGCCACCAGTGCTACCAGTCGGCCCAGCGCGTCCAGTGCGCCCGCCTGTTCAGCGAGCCAGAGCTTTTCTCCTCTCCTGCACTGTTGGAGTCTCCCGCCTGTTCAGCGCAGCCAGAGCCTTTCTCCTCTCCTGCGCTGCCGGAGTCTCCTGTCTGCCCAGCGCCGCCAATCGGCCCAGCGTCACCAGTCTGCCAGGATCCGCCAGAAGTGCCAGTCTGCCAGGATCCGCCAGAAGTGCCAGTCTGCCAAGATCTTCTAGATTGGCCAGACAACCTGAATCATCCAGGTCCACCAGCCAGCCAGGATTTACCGGAGCCTACTACCTGCCTGAGCTTCCTCTCAGTACTGAGCTTCCTTTCAGTACTAGGCTTCCTCTCTGTACTGGGCTCCCTCTCAGTACCGGGCTTCCCCTCAGTACTGGGCTGCTTCGGTCCCGGGCTGCCCCTCTGTCCCGGGCTGTCCCTATGTCCCGAGCTGCCCCTCTGTCCCGAGCTGCCCCTCTGTCCCGAGCTGCCCCTCTGTCCCGAGCTGCCCCTCTGTCCCGAGCTGCTCCTCTGTCCCGAGCTGCCCCTCTGTCCCGAGCTGCCCCTCTGTCCCGAGCTGCCCCTCTGTCCCGAGCTGCCCCTCTGTCCCGGCTGCTCCTCTGTCCCGAGCTGCCCCTCTGTCCCGAGCTGCCCCTCTGTCCCGAGCTGCCCCTCTGTCCCGAGCTGCCCCTCTGTCCCGAGCTGCCCCTCTGTCCCAAGCTGCCCCTCGGTCCCAAGCTGCCCCTCGGTCCCGAGCTGCCCCTCAGTTATGTGGGGATCAGGGTGAGGACTATTAGGCCATGGTCGGCGGAGAAGGTGGATTATCCTAGGACGCGAAGGGGAGGAACTAGGACATTTATGGAGTGGGGTCCACGTCCCGAGCCAGAACCGCCACCATGGACAGACGCCCACCCGGACCTCCCTATGCTCTGAGGTGCGTCCCGGAGTCCGCACCTTAGGGGGGTTCTGTCACGCCTTGGTCATTGTATCTTGTGTTTTTGTTATATGTTTGGGTAGGCCAGGGTGTGACATGGGTTTATATGTTGTATTTCGTATTGGGGTTTGTATTAATTGGGAGTGTGTATTAGTAGGGGTGTGTCTAGTTAGGCTTGGCTGCCTGAGGCGATTCCTAATTGGAGTCAGCTGATTCTAGTTGTCTCGGATTGGGAACCGTATTTAGGTAGCTTGAGTGCGCGTTGTATTTCGTGGGCGATTGTACCTGTCTCTGTGTTAGTCACCAGATAGGCTGTAATTAGTTTCACTCGTTTGTTGTTTTCGTATTTTCAGTTATTTCATGTACCGTATTTTTCTTCATTAAAAGTCATGAGTAACCTACACGCTGCATTTCGGTCTGACTCTCTCCAAACAACAGATGTAATTCATTACAGAATCGCCCACCACGATTCACAGACCGAGCAGCGTGTGAACTGGTTTGTTGTTTTCGTATTTTCAGTTATTTCATGTACCGTATTTTTCTTCATTAAAAGTCATGAGTAACCTACACGCTGCATTTCGGTCTGACTCTCTCCAAACAACAGACGAAATTCATTACACAAATTAACTTTTAACAAGGCACACCTGTGAATTGAAATGCATTCCAGGTGACTACCTGGTTGAGCTGGTTGACAGGATTCCAAGAGTTTGCAAAGCTGTCATCAAGGCAAAGGGTGGTTACTTGGAAGGGTTAGTTGATTTGTTTAACACTTCTCTGGTTACTACATGGTACCATGTGTTATTTCATAGCTTGGATGTCTACACAATTATTCTATAATGTAGAAAATAGTAAAAATAAAGAAACACCCTGGAATGAGTACTGGTACTGTAGATAAACAGTCATTTTAAGAGTATTTCCTGGCATCTGGCATCTCAGCCCCTGGAAACATCTTCATTCCTTCACAGAGCCACAATGGTAGCCAAGGGTTATAATGAAACACAGAGGGAACCTTTTGTAAACAGACAGTCCTGTTCTGAGGACAGGAAGTTTGGGGGAGGGAATCAAGCGTGCACACAGACACACACACAGGAGAGGGAAACGTTTTGAACCAATATGTTGTTTACCTCAGTACAACAGATGCAGCATGTGCTGTGCCAGCGTGTAATCACAGTTAATACCCAAGTCTGCATCACTGAAGGTCACAGTTTTTAATTAGCCCAGCGGCACGGCTGCAGTAGCAGACTAGCATTTACAAGTCAACATAATTCAGGACATTCAGATTACTAATGTGCCTGGGACATCTAAAAAGCTTTCCAAGGAAATGTAATCCTGGTAAACTATTGTAGGTGTTTTGGGGGGACTCGGATGGCTGGTAGGCTTTCTGGAAGGTACGTGATGAATGACTGATGTTCTGGGACGCGAACAGGAAAAAAACACATTTGAAAAAGGACAGTTTGAGCAGTGTGTATTGATGAGAGCCTTTGCATGGTCAACCAGACGTCTTCAATGGCTGTGCAGCATTTACTGTGATATGGCCTCTGCAGTAGTCAGGGCATTCATACTTCTTGGGCATTGCTGAGCAGCGCAGAGCTGTCGTAAAGGATGTTGTCAAGGAAGTGAGTTTGTGTTAAAACAGGACCTGCCACCCTCGCCTACCGTCAACCAATCATGTCAATGCGGAGCTTTACAGGAGCTCTCTACATTGTTACAACATTTGGGAGGTGTATGGCATATGGTATGGAACTAGATTGGGCCTTTTCATGCCTCCGTAGGCTCCACCATTGTGTCAAACGATCCATAGTACGGCGCCTCTGACCACATTTTCAGATCGAGCATAAATTGGATCAAGAACTCCAAACCTTGTCCTTTATAATGGTTATAGACTGTGTTTAATATAATGGAGGAGGGAGGGTCAACCTTTACTGCCTCAGCCCTTATACAACAGTATCAGTAATGCAGACTGGCTCTACTCCTCCCTTCTCCATTATATTAAACACAGTCTATAAATGAGAAGCTTTGGAGTTCTTAAGAGCCAATTTATGCTCGATCTAAAGAGAGAGAGAGCGAAAGACTCAAATGCAGAGAATGAGAAAGAGAGAGAGCAAAGGAAGTCATCAGATATACAGAGCAGAGAATAGCTCAGACTAAACCAATCTTTTTCAGAAGTCCTACTGCAGTAAGAAAAACAGACTGAAAGATATTGTGCTGTAGACAGATAGAGCAGGAACACTGGGCACCGCTCTAACAGGACAGAGACGCCTTGTCTGGCGCTAGGCAGGCACATGCTGTCCACCATGGCTGACTGCTGCAGAGCTCCCCTCAGCACATGCTGTCCACCATGGCTGACTGCTGCAGAGCTCCCCTCAGCACATGCTGTCCACCATGGCTGACTGCTGCAGAGCTCCCCTCAGCACATGTTGTGTAGTGTGTCATCATCTCTCACAACCAGTAAGGGGAGATTATCGTGCTGGGTATGAGACTGTGTAACTGACAGTATGTGTAGCTTGTTCTGGATAAAAAGGGGAAGACAAAAGACGTCACGCGAGGGTTGACTTTGTTGTCGTTGCAGTGGGCAGGGTCTCCCTTCACGTCAACAAGAGAAGTACAACTTCCCCTCTCCCTACATCTTCTCTCATCTAACCTAGCCTTTCCCATTAGGACTGGGAATTACCATGGATCTCACGATATTATCACGATACTATCACGATATTTAAGTGCTGTTATGATATGTATTGCTATTCTCAAGATTCTATATGTATTGCGATTTGAATACTACGATTTTATGTTCCAAACATATTGCTCACTATATGTCTGCTGCAGAGAGACCAGAGAGAGCATGATAAAACCAAATTGGCTTACCAATTAAGATGGAAAACAAGAGGTAGGATTGAACATACCAGAGTTTTGGCACAGATACAGCTGACTAGCGCTAGCTAATGCTACCTACAGTAGCAAAGAAAACATTGTTTAATATATTCAGCTCCAGTCAACAGTTTGGACACCTACTCATTCCAGGGTTTTTCTTTATTGTTTTTACATTGCAGAATAATAGTGAAGATATCACAACTATGAAATAACACATATGGAATCATGTAGTATTTGCAGAGAAGAATGGGAGAAACTCCCAGAATACAGGTCTGCCAAGCTTGTAGTATCATACCCAAGAAGACTCGAGACTGTAATCGCTGCCAAAGATGCTTCAACAAAGTACTGAGTAAAGGGTCTGAATACTTATGTAAATGTGATACTTCCGTTTCTAAAACCTGTTTTTGCTTTGTCATTATGGGGTATTGTCTGTAGATTGATGAGGGGAAAAAAAGATGTGATCTATTTTAGAATAAGGCTGTAACACAACAAAATGTGGAAAAAGTCAAGGGGTCTGAATGCTTTCCCAATGCACTGTAACTATCGATTTCTCCTCCATCACCATTTCCTATAGTACTCTTCCTCCTCACACTTCCTTCTCTTCCTCGCTCTTCCTTCTATCCACCAGACCCACTATCAGCCTGAATCTCCCCATCACCAGACACACTATCAGCCTGAATCTCCCCTCTCACCAGACCCACTATCAGCCTGAATCTCCCTCATCACCAGACCCACTATCAGCCTGCCTGAATCTCCCCTCATCACCAGACCAGACCCACTATCATCCTGAATCTCCCCTCATCACCAGACCCACTATCAGCCTGAATCTCCCCTCATCACCAGACCCACTATCATCCTGAATCTCCCCTCATCACCAGACCCACTATCAGCCTGAATCTCCTCTCATCACCAGACCCACTATCAGCCTGAATCTCCTCATCACCAGACACACTATCAGCCTGAATCTCCCCTCATCACCAGACCCACTATCAGCCTGAATCTCCTCTCATCACCAGACCCACTATCAGCCTGAATCTCCTCTCATCACCAGACCCACTATCAGCCTGAATCTCCCCTCATCACCAGACCCACTATCAGCCTGAATCTCCTCTCATCACCAGACACACTATCAGCCTGAATCTCCTCTCATCACCAGACCCACTATCAGCCTGAATCTCCCCTCATCACCAGACCCACTATCAGCCTGAATCTCCTCTCATCACCAGACACACTATCAGCCTGGATCTCCTCTCATCACCAGCCCCACCAATACAGGTGTGCAAAGCTCTTATACACGTACCGGAAAGACTCACAGCTGTAATCAATTCCAAAGGTGATTCTAACATGTATTGACTCAGGGTATGAATACTTATGTAAATGCCCATGTCATATTTATGACACCGGTTGGACTTACTCTCATGTGGCAGTATGCATCACTGAGAGAAACATGCCACTCCACTCAACCATCCAGACACACTGTTTTTTTGAGTCACAATCCACTGGAGACACTGGAGGCAACAGAGATGTCAATACAAAAGACTTGCCTGCAATTCAAATCAAATCAAATGTATTTATATAGCCCTTTGTACATCAGCTGATATCTCAAAGTGCTGTACAGAAACCCAGCCTAAAACCCCAAACAGCAAGCAATGCAGGTGTAGAAGCACGGTGGCTAGGAAAAACTCCCTAGGAAGAAACCTAGAGAGGAACCAGGCTATGTGGGTTGGCCAGTCCTCTTCTGGCTGTGCCGGGTGGAGATTATAACAGAACATAAAAAATGGACCTCTATAGGAGAAAGCCCTGCCTCCAGCTGTTTGCTTAGAAATTCTAGGGACAATTAGGAGGCCTGCGTCTTGTGACCATAGCGTACGTGTAGGTATGTACGGCAGGACCAAATCAGAGAGATAGGTAGGAGCAAGCCCATGTAATGCTTTGTAAGTTAGCAGTAAAACCTTGAAATCAGCCCTTGCTTTGACAGGAAGCCAGTGTAGGGAGGCTAGCACTGGAGTAATATGATCAATTTTTTTGGTTCTAGTCAGGATTCTAGCAGCCGTATTTAGCACTAACTGAAGTTTATTTAGTGCTTTATCCGGGTAGCCGGAAAGTAGAACATTGCAGTAGTCTAACCTAGAAGTGACAAAAGCATGGATAAATTTTTCTGCTTCATTTTTGGACAGAAAGTTTCTGATTTTTGCAATGTTACGTAGATGGAAAAAAGCTGTCCTTGAAATGGTCTTGATATGTTCTTCAAAAGAGAGATCAGGGTCCAGAGTAACGCCGAGGTCCTTCATAGTTTTATTTGAGACGACTGTACAACCATTAAGATTAATTGTCAGATTCAACAGAAGATCTCTTTGTTTCTTGGGACCTAGAACAAGCATCTCTGTTTTGTCCGAGTTTAAAGTAGACATTTTGCAGCCATCCACTTCCTTATGTCTGAAACACATGCTTCTAGCAAGGGCAATTTTGGGGCTTCACCATGTTTCATTGAAATGTACAGCTGTGTGTCATCTGCATAGCAGTGAAAGTTAACATTATGTTTTTGAATAACATCCCCAAGAGGTATAATATATAGTGAAAACAATAGTGGTCCCTTAAAGTTGATGATGTGGTTGTTACTGACAAGAAGCACATGGCTGAGCTTTTTAATCACCACTTCATTAAGTCAGGATTCCTATTTGACACAGCCATGGCTCCTTGCCCGTCTAACAGTTCCTCGTCTCCCACCCCTTCTAATGTGACTATCAACGATGCTTTTCCCTCTTTTTCCCCTGCCCCGCTACAAACTTTCCCCCTGCAGGCAGTCACTGAGTCCGAGGTGCTAAAGGAGCTCCTTAAACTTGACCCCAAAACAACATCTGGGTCAGATGGTTTAGACCCTTTCTTCTTTAGGGTTGCTGCCCCTAAATCACCATGCCTGTCTCTCCTTTCTGGGTAGGTTCCCATTGCTTGGAAGGCAGCCACAGTTTGTCCTTTATTTAAAGGGGAGATCAAGCTGATCCTAACTGTTATAGGCCTATTTCTATTTTGCCCTGTTCAACAAAAGTGTTGGGAAAACTTGTCTATAATCAACTGACTGGCTTTCTTGATGTCTATAGTATTCTCTCATGTATGCAATCTGGTTTCAACTCAGGTTATGGATGTGTCACTCCAAACTTAAAGGTCCTCAATGATGTCAACATTGCCCTTGATACTAAGCAATATTGTGCTGTTATTTTTATTGACTTGGCCAAAGCTTTGATACGGTAGACCATTCCATTCTTGTGGGCAGGCTAAGGAGTATTGGTGTCTTTGATGGGTCTTTGGCCTTGTTTTCTAACTACCTCTCAAAGAGTGCAGTGTATAAAGTCAGAAAATCTGCTGTCTCAGCCACTGCCTGTCATCAAGGAGTACCCCAAGGCTCAATCCTAGGCCCCACGCTCTTCTCAATTTACATCAACAACATAGCTCAGGCAATAGGAGCTCTTTCATCCATTTATATGCAGATGATACAGTCTTATACTCAGCTGGCCCCTCCCCAGATGTTGTGCTAAATGCTCTACAACAAAGCTTTCTGTGTCCAACAAGCTTTCTCCCTTAACCTTGTTCTGAACACCTCCAAAACAAAGGTCATGTGGTTTGGTAAGAAGAATGCCCCTCTTCCCACAGGTGTTATTACTACCTCTGAGGGTTTAGAGCAGGTAGTCACCTCATACAAGTACTTTCAGAGTATGGCTTGAAGGTGCACTGTCCTTCTCTCAGCACATATCAATGCTGCAGGCTAAAGTTAAATATATACTTTTTTTCCTCTATCGAATTCACTCAACCCCAGCTGCCAAACTAACCCTCGATTCAGATGACCATTCTACCCATGCTAGATTACGGAGACATCATTTATAAATTGGCAGGTATGGGTGCTCTCGAGCGTCTAGACGTTCTTTAACATTCGGCCATCAGGTTTGCTAGAACAGTATCTAAAACTAGTGGTGACTGTTTTAAGAGTTTGATGGCCTGGAGCTAGAAGCTGTTAAACAGTCTCTCGGTCCCAGCTTTGACGTACCAGCACACAACTGTAATGAAGTGTAGTGTAGTGTAGTGTAGTGTAGTGTAGTGTAGTGTAGTGTAGTGTAGTGTAGTGTAGTGTAGTGTAGTGTGTGTGTGTGTGTGTGTAGTGTAGTGTAGTGTAGTGTGTGTGTGTGTGTGTCAAATCAAATCAAATCAAATCAAATTTTATTTGTCACATACACATGGTTAGCAGATGTTAATGCGAGTGTAGCGAAATGCTTGTGCTTCTAGTTCCGACAATGCAGTGATAACCAACAAGTAATCTAACTAACAATTCCAAAACTACTGTCTTATACACAGTGTAAGGGGATAAGGAACATGTACATAAGGATATATGAATGAGTGATGGTACAGAGCAGCATACAGTAGATGGTATCTACAGTATATAATACATATGAGATGAGTGTGTAGACAAAGTAAACAAAGTGGCATAGTTAAAAGTGGCTAGTGATACATGTGTTACATAAGGATGCAGTCGATGATGTAGAGTACAGTATATACATATGCATATGAGATGAATAATGTAGGGTAAAACATTATATAAGGTAGCATTGTTTAAAGTGGCTAGTGATATATTTACATCATTTCCCATCAATTCCCATTATTAAAATGGCTGGAGTTGGGTCAGTGTCAATGACAGTGTGGGCAGCAGCCACTCAGTGTTAGTGGTGGCTGTTTAACAGTCTGATGGCCTTGAGATAGAAGCTGTTTTTCAGTCTCTCGGTCCCAGCTTTGATGCACCTGTACTGACCTCGCCTTCTGGATGATAGCGGGGTGAACAGGCAGTGGTTCGGGTGGTTGATGTCCTGATGATCTTTATGGCCTTCCTGTAACAACGGGTGGTGTAGGTGTCCTGGAGGGCAGGTAGTTTGCCCCCGGTGATGCGTTGTGCAGTCCTCACTACCCTCTGGAGAGCCTTAAGGTTGAGGCGGAGCAGTTGCCGTACCAGGCTGATACAGCCCGCCAGGATGCATCATTTATCTGTAGAAGTTTGTGAGTGCTTTTGGTGACAAGCCAAATTTCTTCAGCCTCCTGAGGTTGAATAGGCGCTGCTGCGCCTTCTTAACAGTGTGAGTGGACCAATTCAGTTTGTCTGTGATGTGTAGAGGAACTTAAAACTAGCTACCCTCTCCACTACTGTTCCATCGATGTGGATAGGGGTGTTCCCTCTGCTGTTTCCTGAAGTCCACAATCATCTCCTTAGTTTTGTTGACGTTGAGTGTGAGGTTATTTTCCTGACACCACACACTCCAAGGGCCCTCACCTCCTCCTGTCCGTCTCGTCGTTGTTGGTAATCAAGCCTACCACTGTTGTGTCGTCCGCAAACTTGATGATTGAGTTGGAGGCGTGCGTGGCCACGCAGTCGTGGGTGAACAGGGAGTACAGGAGAGGGCTCAGAACGCACCCTTGTGGGGCCCCCGTGTTGAGGATCAGCGGGGAGGAGATGTTGTTGCCTACCCTCACCACTGAGTGTGTGTGTGTGTGTGTGTGTTTGTTTGTGTGTTTGTGCACTCTGTACACGACCGAGGCACCCAGTTACTGCTCTTGCATAATTCATGCCCTTTCAAAAACATACCGGAATATTTTATGCAAATATGCATCTGAATAAAATGCTGAAAAAACCCCACCTAGACTAGGAGGAGCATCACCAACATTTATCCATTAACTATTGAGTCAGAACCCCGATCCGGGCTACTGCAACAGTGGTGTCTGTCTGGGTGTTACCAGGTAGCGGTTCACAGAAGACATGCACAAACACAACTGCCTTGTAGTTCAACTCATTTGGACTGACATGGTTGTGTATCATATGAACACTAATGGCGCTGCCACGGTGCACAGTGAGGGCAAGAAAGTGTACATGACTTACGGCAGGCAGCCTGTGCCTTTTATTTACAGTTTAATACCATTGCATCTGGGTATCATAAGCAATCTGACATATTGAAGTGGTGTGTGAACTGATTGCCAAAGCAGTTAGAGAGGCTATAGCTCAGCGAGCAAGTGCAGCGCTGCGAATGAGACAAAGGGCGATGTGGAGATCTGTGTATGTGTCTGTCTGAGTGCTTTTCAGCCTATCTACACATACCACATTTGTCATCCTAGCTGATTTGGTCATTCATTTGACATTTCCTCACCTTGAAAAGTCATGGAAAGACATCTGTGTGCTGGCCTCGTACTACGAATAGCCTCGAATTTAGGGTCCGCAGGCTTGTGTCAGAGGTCCTCCCAGGCTTCCAGTAGAAATCTGCATGAGAAGGACAAGGTGACAGATGTGAACTTAACAGAAGTGTAGTTCTTATCAGTATGAGAGTTTGTTTCCTCCTTACCAACGGATATGTTTATGTTCTTCTGTACAGTTAGAACGTTAAGCAACATGTAGAGGAATGACCTAACATGACATTGTTCACTCTGCTAACTCGTGTCTATTTTCAAAGGATAAAGCTAGGAACATTATCAACTTCATAGTTAAGAACAGGATAATAATATAGAAGAGAAGGAAACATATTCTACATGAACCAGTATCACTCCCTAAAAACACAACCATATGGAACAACTCTTGGATAGCTTTTCACAATTCACTGATAAAATTGGTCCACATGGAAAACTACAAAGAACATAGAAAACATAACCTGGTAACAGGAAATGCATGTATTTCCATGAGGAATTCAAAGTAATTTGGACTGACCAATGAATAGTTTCAAAATCCCAATGCGACTTACATATCACAAAATGTTGATTAAGATCCGAGCAAGCTTGGGGAAATCTTATTTGAGTCAGAAAAAGGATGTTCATATTATAGGTAAGCCTTACAGAGAGCATATCCAACTGACTATCTCTTAGAAAAAAAATATAAACTATTGGAACCAAGATTTGAAAACAACTGATGTTGGCACAAGATGGAGGGACAGTTGAAGCATAACTAGTTAAACAAAATGTAACAAAACTGTAGGCTTCATCCAATATAAACAAATGTATAGAATATTATACAAAAACCAAATTCACATTCTGGCACAAAGGCAGTGTCATGCCTTAAAGCTAACAGTGATTCAATAACCCATGTGTTCTGGGAATGCTAGAGTCCAAGAATTATGGGCGGAGCTAAAGAATGTCTGTTCAGAATTATTACAATGTAAGTGATGTTTCATCCACCTGTCTGCATATTTCAATG
>NW_025752637.1:0-12198 GCF_021184085.1 Oncorhynchus gorbuscha
AGTACCTCTGTCTGAGAGAACACAACAAACCAACCCAACCTGCTGCCTCAGTGTCACTGAGTGTGATGAGTGGAGGAGAACAGGTCCGGTTGCTGCCTTTAGCAGAACAACAACCATAGGAGTTGGCTATGAACCACAAACAGTTATCGGAACCAGGATAATCTCACAGGTCGGGATGACAGATAGACTCACGGGGTACAGGTGGACGAATCTCCTTCACTCTCCTCTGCTGCACTAGTGTAGAACTGGAGAAGCTCATCTTTCATAGACAGATCATGGCGCAGCTGAGAAACCTGCAGAGGGAGAGAGGGGGACCGAGAGGATGAGAAGGGAGAGAGATGAGAGAGGGAGACAGAGAGGATGAGAAGGGAGAGAGATGAGAGAGGGGGGCAGAGAGGATGAGAAGGGAGAGAGATGAGAGAGGGAGACAGAGAGGATGAGAAGGGAGAGAGATGAGAGAGGGAGACAGAGAGGATGAGAAGGGAGAGAGATGAGAGAGGGGGGCAGAGAGGATGAGAAGGGAGAGAGATGAGAGAGGGGGACCGAGAGGATGAGAAGGGAGAGAGATGAGAGAGGGAGACAGAGAGGATGAGAAGGGAGAGAGATTAGAGAGGGGGGCAGAGGGTGAGAAGGCAGAGAGATGAGGGAGAGAGGGGGGCAGAGGGTGAGAAGGCAGAGAGATGAGGGAGAGAGGGTGACAGAGGATGAGAAGGGAGAGAGATGAGAGACGGAGAGAGGGTGAGTAGGGATAGAGATGAGAGACGGAGAGAGGGTGAGTAGGGATAGAGATGAGAGACGGAGAGAGGGTGAGTAGGGATAGAGATGAGAGAGGGGGACAGAGAGGATGAGAAGGGAGAGAGATGAGAGAGGGAGACAGAGAGGATGAGAAGGGAGAGAGATGAGAGAGGGGGGCAGAGGGTGAGAAGGCAGAGAGATGAGGGAGAGAGGGTGACAGAGGATGAGAAGGGAGAGAGATGAGGGAGGGAGAGAGGGGCAGAGGGTGAGAAGGCAGAGAGATGAGAGATGGAGAGAGGGTGAGTAGGGATAGAGATGAGAGAGGGGGACAGAGAGGGTGAGAGAGAGGGTGAGAAGGGAGAGAGATGAGAGGGACAGAGGGTGAGAAGGGAGTGAGATGAGAGATGAGAGAGGGGGACAGAGTGGGTGAGAAGGGAGAGAGATGAGGGAGAAAGGGGGAGAGAGATAAAATATCAACATTATGTCACATCTTCTCCTGGTTCGGAGAGAGAAGAGCACGCGTACACACAATACACACACACCTCCTCTCGAATGTGCTCCACTTGCTCCTCCAGGAATTCATTCCTCTCACTGAGGGTTTTGTTCTTCTTCAGTAGTGACTGGCCGATGCGGGCGGCGAGCTCCAAGTCCCGTTCTTTCTGCAGGGGAGACAGAGGGGCTGGTTAGAGGGGCTGAGCATCATGCATCATGATCTAGGAATCAGGTCAAAGGGAAACAGTTGCTACTGTATGACAATGTTTGACTTGTCCTATGATGTGGTTAACTTGGCATGGCAGAGAGATGTCTGAACGGCAGATTTGACTATCCAAACAGACAGCATTGTAAATTAATGTGCTCTAAGTGATAGACCAGGTTCTCTTACCTCTTCAAGCAGACGAGTTACAGCATCTATGTCACTGTACGTCTTAGTCATCTGGCCCACTCTTTCAGCACATAGAACTGTAGAGAGAAACACAGTTAACAGCTGTAGAGACAACAGACAGGAGAAACACAGTTAACAGCTGTAGAGACAACAGAGAGGAGAAACACAGTTAACAGCTGTAGAGACATCAGAGAGGAGAAACACAGTTAACAGCTGTAGAGACAACAGAGAGGAGAAACACAGTTAACAGCTGTAGAGACAACAGAGAGGAGAAACACAGTTAACAGCTGTAGAGACAACAGAGAGGAGAAACACAGTTAACAGAGAGGAGAAACACAGTTAACATCTTGGCCATATCTGAGTGCAGTCATGTACTGTATGTATGCCTGACTGCTAAACAGCTGGGGCAGGGCAGACAGACGGATATTTGAAATAGCTGAGTTATCAGAGGGCCACCTACTGTACACATCACACAGCCCTGCCTGATGACCTCAGAGACCTTTAGCAAGTTGTTGTTATCAGGTAGACTGACACTGGCTCTGTCTCAATACTGTTTCCTTGATTCCTCGATTCCTTGTGTCCTCTCAACCCTTCCTCACCTCATAGCTTTTCTCAAAACGCCAGAGGAATTCCAGGAAAGGATTCAGGAGAGGAAACGGGTTTGGAAGGTTTCCCTCTGAGGTTTTGGAAAAACGAGAGACGACAGGAGAGGAGGGATCCAGGAAAGACTATTGAGATGGAGGAAGTGACAAGTGAGATGGTTTGGACTCTGACCTCACCTCAACCCCACCCCAGCTGAGCTGATAACAGCACGTTGCCAAGCTGCAGTGTCATTCTCTGTTAATACCATGCTATGTTATTCCCAGCTGATGCACTGTCACTGCCAAAACATGACTAATATATATATATAGCACTCAGCCCTGAGCCTATTTCTACCCCCCTTTTCAATCTTATCTCATTGTTACAACTCCCCAACGGGCTCGGGGGCAAAGGTCAAGTCATGTGTCCTCCAAAATATGACCTGCCAAACCGAGCTTCTTAACACCGTTCCGCTGAGCCTAGAAGCCAGCCGCACCAACGTGTCGGAGAAAACACCGTTCAACTGACGACCGTAGTCAGTCTGGCCCGTCACAAGGAGTCGCTAGAGCGCGATGAGCCAAGTAAAGCCCCCCCCCCTCGCCAAATCCTCCCCCTAACCCAGACGACACTGAGCCAATTTGAGCCAGTTGCGCGCTGCCCCCCTATAACAGGCGGTTGTGATACAGCCTAGGATCGAACCCGGGTCTGTAATGATGCCTCTAGCACCACATTGCAGTGACTTAGATTGTACATATAAAAGCAGTTTAGGCCTCCGGCTCAAAAAGAATAGAAGGTACACTAAAATAACACATCCTAGATCTGAATGAATGAAATATTCCTTTTTAAATACTTTTTTCTTTACATAGTGTAATGTGCTGACAACAAAATCACACAAAAATGATCAATGGAAATCAAATTTATCAACCCATGGAGGTCTGGATTTGGAGTGACACTCAAAATTAAAGTGGAAAACCACACTACAGGCTGATCCAACTGATGTAATGTCCTTAAAACAAGTCAAAATGAGGTCATAGTGTGTGTGGCCTCCACGTGCCTGTGGTATGACCTCCCTACAACACCTGGGCATGCTCTGATGAGGTGGCGGATGGTCTCCTGAGGGATCTCCTCCTAGACCTGGACTAAAAGCATCCGCCAACTCCTGACAGTCTGTGGTGCAAGGTGGCTTTGGTGGATGGAGCGAGACATGATGTCCCAGATGTGCTCAATTGGATTCAGGTCTGGGGAACGGGCGGGCCAGTCCATAGCATCAATGCCTTCCTCTTACAGGAACTGCTGACACACTCCAGCCACATGAGGTCTAGCATTGTCTTGCATTAGGAGGAACTCAGGGCCAACCGCACCAGCATATGGTCTCACAAGGGGTCTGAGGATCTCATCTCGGTACCGAATGGCAGTCAGGCTACCTCTGGCGAGCACATGGAGGGCTGTGCGGCCCCCAAAGAAATGCCACCCAACACCATGTCTGACCCACCGCCAAACCGGTCATGCTGGAGGATGTTGCAGGCAGCAGAACGTTCTCCACAGCGTCTCCAGACTCTGTCACGTCTGTCACGTGCTCAGTGTGAACCTGCTTTCATCTGTGAAGAGCACAGGGCCCCAGTGGCGAATTTGTCAATCTTGTTGTTCTCTGGCAAATGCCAAACATCATGCACGGTGTTGGGCTGTAAGCACAACACGCACTTGTGGACGTCGGGCCCTCATACCACCCTCATGGAGTCTGTTTCTGACCGTTTGAGCAGACATATGCACATTTGTGGCCTGCTGGAGGTCATTTTGCAGAGCTCTGGCAGTGCTCCTCCTGCTCCTCCTTGCACAAAGGCGGAGGTAGCGGTCCTGCTGCTGGGTTGTTGCCCTTCTACGGCCTCCTCCACATCTCCTGATGTACTGGCCTGTCTCTTGGTAGCGCCTCCATGATCTGGACACTACGCTGACAGACACAGCAAACCTTCTGCCACAGCTCGCATTGATGTGCCATCCTGGATGAGCTGCACTACCTGAGCCACTTGTGTGGGTTGTAGACTCATGCAGTCTCATGCTACCACTAGAGTGAAAGCACCACCAGCATTCAAAAGTGACCAAAACATCAGCCAGGAAACATAGGAACTGAGAAGTGGTCTGTGGTCGCCACCTGCAGAACCACTCCTTTATTGGGGGTGTCTTGCTAATTGCCTATAATTTCCACCTGTTGTCTATTCCATTTGCACAACAGCATGTGACATTTATTGTCAATCAGGGCAGCATGAAGATGTGACAGGAACATTTAAACTGAGCTGTGACATGTGTTCTGTAATGTAACTTTCGATCCTCACCACTGAAAAGTGAATATTGTAATATCCTAATGGGCACAACAAAAAGAACAAATAACCAGGGTGTGGTGTCAACATTTTGAGGTGACCTCAACCATGGAGACAACCAGAGACTAATCAACAGCAGCACATAGTATAGATCTGGAATGTGATAGAATAGACAAACATCTAGCGGCACGCCACACATCAGCACGCACCACGGCCACATGTTACTGGGTAGGTATAGGAGACAGCTGTTAACTGGGTAGGGTATAGGAGACAGCTGCTATAGTTACTGGGTAGGGGCAGCAGAGACAGCTGCTATAGTTACTGGGTGGTGGTATAGGAGACAGCTGCCATAGTTACTGGGTAGGGTATAGAGACAGCGCTATAGTTACTGGGTAGGGCATAGGAGACAGCCACATAGTTACTGGGTAGGGTATAGGAGACAGCTGCACATAGTTACTGGGTAGGGTATAGAGACAGCTGCTATAGTTACTCTGGGTCAGGGTATGGAGACAGCCAAGCATAGTTACTCGGGCAGGGCATAGGAGACAGCCGAGAAGTTACTGGGGTAGGCATAGGAGACAGCTGCTATAGTTACTGGTAGGGCATAGGAGACAGCTGCCATAGTTACTGGGCAGGGTATAGGAGACAGTCACAGTAACTGGGTAGGGATAGGAGACAGCTGCACAGTTACTGGGTAGGGTATAGGAGACAGCTCTATAGTTACTGGGGCAGGGCATAGAGACAGCTGCTATGGTTACTGGGTAGGTACAGGAGACAGCCGCTATAGTTACTGGGCAGGCACAGAGACAGCCGCTATAGTTACTGGGTAGGGCAGAGACAGCTGCTAAGCAGTTACTGGGCAGGGCATAGGAGACAGCCGCTATGGTTACTGGGTAGGGTACAGGAGACAGCCGTCTATAGTTACTGGGCAGGTATAGGAGACAGTCTGTAGTTACCAGGGTATAGGAGACAGCCGCTATAGTTACTGGGTAGGGTATAGGAGACAGCTGCTATAGTTACTGGGTAGGGTATAGGAGACAGCTGCTATAGTTACTGGGTAGGGTATAGGAGACAGCTGCTATAGTTACTGGGTAGGGTATAGGAGACAGCTGCTATAGTTACTGGGTAGGGTATAGGAGACAGCTGCTATAGTTACTGGGTAGGGTATAGGAGACAGCTGCTATAGTTACTGGGTAGGGTATAGGAGACAGCTGCTATAGTTACTGGGTAGGGTATAGGAGACAGCTGCTATAGTTACTGGGTAGGGTATAGGAGACAGCTGCTATAGTTACTGGGTAGGGTATAGGAGACAGCTGCTATAGTTACTGGGTAGGGTATAGGAGACAGCTGCTATAGTTACTGGGTAGGGTATAGGAGACAGCTGCTATAGTTACTGGGTAGGGTATAGGAGACAGCTGCTATAGTTACTGGGTAGGGTATAGGAGACAGCTGCTATAGTTACTGGGTAGGGTATAGGAGACAGCTGCTATAGTTACTGGGTAGGGTATAGGAGACAGCTGCTATAGTTACTGGGTAGGGTATAAGAGGCAGCTGCTATAGTTACTGGGTAGGGTGTAGGAGACAGCTGCTATAGTTACTGGGTAGGGTATAGGAGACAGCTGCTATAGTTACTGGGTAGGGTATAGGAGACAGCTGCTATAGTTACTGGGTAGGGTATAGGAGACAGCTGCTATAGTTACTGGGTAGGGTATAGGAGACAGCTGCTATAGTTACTGGGTAGGGTATAGGAGACAGCTGCTATAGTTACTGGGTAGGGTATAGGAGACAGCTGCTATAGTTACTGGGTAGGGTATAGGAGACAGCTGCTATAGTTACTGGGTAGGGTATAGGAGACAGCTGCTATAGTTACTGGGTAGGGTATAGGAGACAGCTGCTATGGTTACTGGGTAGGGTATAGGAGACAGCTGCTATAGTTACTGGGTAGGGTATAGGAGACAGCTGCTATAGTTACTGGGTAGGGTATAGGAGACAGCTGCTATAGTTACTGGGTAGGGTATAGGAGACAGCTGCTATAGTTACTGGGTAGGGTATAGGAGACAGCTGCTATAGTTACTGGGTAGGGTATAGGAGACAGCTGCTATAGTTACTGGGTAGGGTATAGGAGACAGCTGCTATAGTTACTGGGTAGGGTATAGGAGACAGCTGCTATAGTTACTGGGTAGGGTATAGGAGACAGCTGCTATAGTTACTGGGTAGGGTATAGGAGACAGCTGCTATAGTTACTGGGTAGGGTATAGGAGACAGCTTCTCTCTGCTCCCACCGTGATACGGCTCATTTTAAATAACACCAATTAACAGCAGTAGTATACATCAGAAGTCTGATGACCTGCCTGTTCTGTTGATACTATCAGAAGGGAGAATTCAATGTTTACTCTGAATACAAACATACTAAAAGTACTCACTGGTTATCCTGGTATAATACAAATTCACATGACCTCCAGCCCTGAAAACCTTTGACAAATATTTAAAACCAATCAGTGTAGTAGAAACGGAGCAAGAGCCACACACACAGGGAGCAGGAGCCACACACACAGGGAGCAGGAGAGCCACACACACAGGGAGCAGGAGAGCCACACACACAGGGAGCAGGAGAGCCACACACAGGGAGCAGGAGAGCCACACACAGGGAGCAGGAGAGCCACACACAGGGAGCAGGAGAGCCACACACAGGGAGCAAGAGCCACACACAGGGAGCAAGAGCCACACACAGGGAGCAAGAGCCACACACAGGGAGCAGGAGCCACACACACAGGGAGCAGGAGCCACACACACAGGGAGCAGGAGAGACACACACAGGGAGCAGGAGAGACACACACAGGGAGCAGGAGAGACACACACAGGGAGCAGGAGAGACACAATAATAGGAGCAGGGGAGAGACACACTAGGGAGCAGAGAGATACACACAGGGAGCAGGAGAGACACACAGGGAGCAGGAGAGACACACACAGGGAGCAGGAGCCACACACACAGGGAGCAGGAGCCACACACACAGGGAGCAGGAGAGACACACACAGGGAGCAGGAGAGACACACACAGGAGGAGAGACACAGCAGTCTAACAATGTGGTTTCAGACCACTATGTGAATGAGAGTAAGCTCCCATAACTCCAGTTAGTATACCTTCTGCAGAGTATGCTGCTCTTCATCCCCTCCCCTCTCCTCCTCCTCCTCCTCCTCTCTCCATCACAGTGGTCAGGTGAACAGACATACCCAAGCTGTCCTCTGGGGTGCTGTGACAGAGCAGTGACATGCTAACACCAACACTAGGCTAGTGGGGCCCAGCAGAGGCCAGCTGTCTCAAGTCCAAAGCCATGTCTAAGTGTGTGTGTGTGTGTGTGTGACAGTCCGTTTCAGTCAGCGAGAGATTGTGTGTCTAAGTCAGTGTGTGTGTGTTTGTGTGAGGACAGCAAGGCACGTCTGTCACCCAGTCACAGACACTCCCTCCTCCTGCTCTCTCTCCCTCTATTGTCCATGACTAGAAGACAGCCCACTGTGGAACCAGAGCAGGGGAGTGGCACTGAACTATTCTCAGACTGACAGGACTTTGAATGTTTAGATTAGAGCATGGAGTTAATTCAAATGTCAGCTATCTGACAAGGACTAATATAACCATATAATAAGTTATAGTTTTATCCCTATCAAGTCTAAATGTGTCTATTTGCTCACCCCTTTTCAAGCGTTGAAATGGTATGTTCCACCAGACTCTCCATGGAAACAGTGCAAGGCGGAGCACACCATAAGACACATACACCTGTTGTCAGGGTGGGGCCCCAGCCTGCCTCACCACAGTCAAATCCACAGGTGACTCAATTTGCAGATGCCTACTTATTCAAAGCAGAAGCTACATACTGCGAGCCAAATAAACAGAGCAGGAACCATTAGGAAATACAGAGCTTGATGAAATAGCATACAGGAAGAACAGTGTATACTGAACATAAATATAAATGCAACAGTTCATATAAGGTAACAGACCACAAATAATACGGCCAATTCTAATCAATCGACACACACTGGCTTTATGAAACTAGTCACATTGAGAGCAATGCAACAGTAAACTAATCATCAACCTTCCAGTGACACATGTAAACGGCTCGACAAACTATTACGGATGTGAAAGCCAGTTAACTTGTGACAAAAACATGGTTATTCCCATAAGCCGATAAAACATGGTTATTCCCATGCTAATAAAACATTGTTATTCCCATAACGCTAATAAACACATTGTTATTCCATAACGGCTGATAAACACATTGTTATTCCCATGTTGTTATTCCCATAACCTAATAAAACATTGTTATTCCCATAACGGTTGATAAAACATTGTTATTCCCATAACGGCTGATAAAACATTGTTATTCCATAACGGCTGATAAAAACATTGCTATTCTATAACGGCTAATAAAAACATTGTTATTCCATAACGGCTAATAAACACATTGTTATTCCCATAACGGCTAATAAAACATTGTTATTCTATGCTAACGGCTATCAAAACATTGTTATTCCCATAACGGTTAATGAAACATTGATAACGGCTAATGAAACATTGTTATTCCCATAACGGCTAATGAAACATTGTTATTCCCATAACGGCTGATAAAAACATTGTTATTCCCATAACGGCTGATAAACATTGTTATTCCCATAACGTGCTGATCAAAACATTGTTATTCTATAACGAAGATAAAAACTGATAAACGATAAACATTGTTATTCTATAACGGCTGATAAACGATTGTTATTCCCATAACGGCTGATAAAAGCATTGTTATTCCCATAACGGCTGATAAAAGCATTGTTGTGCCCATAACGGCTGATCAAAACATTATTATTCCCATAACGGCTGATAAAACATTGTTATTCCCATAACGGCTGATCAAAACATTGTTATTCCCATAACGGCTGATCAAAACATTGTTATTCCCATAACGGCTGATTAAACATTGTTATTCCCATAACGGCTGATAAAACATTGTTATTCCCATAACGGCTGATAAAAACATTGTTGTGCCATAACATTTGATAAAAGCATTGTTATGCCCATAACGGCTGATAAAAACATTGTTGTGCCCATAACGGCTGATAAAACATTGTTATTCCCATAACGGCTGATAAACGCATTGTTATTCCCATAACGGCTGATAAACGCATTGTTATTCCCATAACGGCTGATAATCGCATTGTTATTCCCATAACGGCTGATAAACACATTGTTATTCCCATAACGGCTGATAAAAACATTGTTATTCCCATAACGGCTGATCAAAACATTATTATTCCCATAACGGCTGATAAAAACAGTTGACAAAAAACAACCATGATCCCAAACATAGAACCTAGAACACCATCACCACATATTTCACATATCTCTCCAATTAAACATGTTTCCTTCAATTATCCCATGTCCAAATCATTTTCATTCATCTCATTTAACTTCTGGTAATATCCTTGGCAGTACTGTAGGCTAGTGTGGGCATACTGAATGCAACCACACATTCCTATGGAAACAATACAGTATCCACAATAGCTTGTGGCTAACCCCCCAAAACAACCCCCACCTCAGCCTCCCTGTCTGCCTCAGAGGCCCTTTTTGTGTGCACTGATAAAAGTTCCCAGCATGGAGACTGGAGGAGAGCCCCTCTCACCTCCCTCCAACTCCCCCTCCCAGGCCAATAGAACTGTAGGCCCTGGGCTTTGTGAGCAGGTTGGAGATGGAGGGGAGTAGCAGAGAGGGAGGAGGACAGCCCCTCTCACCTCCCTCCAACTCCCCCTCCCAGGCCAATAGAACTGTAGGCCCTGGGCTTTGTGAGCAGGGTGGAGATGGAGGGGGGTAGCAGAGAGGGAGGAGGACAGCCCCTCTCACCTCCCTCCAACTCCCCCTATCAGGCCAATAGAACTGTAGGCCCTGGGCTTTGTGAGCAGGGTGGAGATGGAGGGGGGCAGCGGAGAGGGAGGAGGAGAGGGGTACTGTAGGAAGAGGGGAGACTGGCAGAGTTTGGCTGGCAGCCTTCCCTCCCTGCTCCAGTGGGGAGATGTACATACATGGTCCATGCCCTCCTCACTGCTGAAGTGATCAATATTCTGAGCATCACCCAGGGCTGTGTCCCTGCCAGACTCCCAGCCATGTGATCATGGAGCTAGGCCCATCCAGGCAGCTCTGAGCCTGGCCAGGCTGTCCCTGGCCTTCTGGAGCCCTCGTCTGGCATTAGCCCACTGAGCCGCCAGTCTCCACAGCACAGCCTCCCCTCCAAACCTTCCATGTACTGTCTGCTTCATTATGAGCCCCAGTCTCCACAGCACAGCCTCCCCTCCAAACCTTCCATGTACTGTCTGCTTCATTATGAGCCCCAGTCTCCACAGCACAGCCTCCCCTCCAAACCTTCCATGTACTGTCTGCTTCAGTATGAGCCCCAGTCTCCACAGCACATCCTCCCTCCAAACCTTCCATGTACTGTCTGCTTCATTATGAGCCCCAGTCTCCACAGCACAGCCTCCCTCCAAACCTTCCATGTACTGTCTGCTTCATTATGAGCCCCAGTCTCCACAGCACATCCTCCCCTCCAAACCTTCCATGTACTGTCTGCTTCATTATGAGCCCCAGTCTCCACAGCACATCCTCCCCTCCAAACCTTCCATGTACTGTCTGCTTCATTATGAGCCCGTCTCCACAGCACATCCTCCCCTCCAAACCTTCCATGTACTGTCTGCTTCATTATGAGCCCCAGTCTCCACAGCACAGCCTCCCCTCCAAACCTTCCATGTACTGTCTGCTTCATTATGAGCCCCAGTCTCCACAGCACATCCTCCCCTCCAAACCTTCCATGTACTGTCTGCTTCATTATGAGCCCCAGTCTCCACAGCACAGCCTCCCATGTACTGTCTGCTTCATTATGAGCCCCAGTCTCCACAGCACATCCTCCCCTCCAAACCTTCCATGTACTGTCTGCTTCATTATGAGCCCCAGTCTCCACAGCACATCCTCCCCTCCAAACCTTCCATGTACTGTCTGCTTCATTATGAGCCCCAGTCTCCACAGCACATCCTCCCCTCCAAACCTTCCATGTACTGTCTGCTTCATTATGAGCCCCAGTCTCCACAGCACATCCTCCCCTCCAAACCTTCCATGTACTGTCTGCTTCATTATGAGCCCCAGTCTCCACAGCACATCCTCCTCCAAACCTTCCATGTACTGTCTGCTTCATTATGAGCCCCAGTCTCCACAGCACATCCTCCCCTCCAAACCTTCCATGTACTGTCTGCTTCATTATGAACCCCAGTCTCCACAGCACATCCTCCACTCCAAACCTTCCATGTACTGTCTGCTTCATTATGAGCCCCAGTCTCCACAGCACATCCTCCCTCCAAACCTTCCATGTACTGTCTGCTTCATTATGAGCCCCAGTCTCCACAGCACATCCTCCCTCCAAACCTTCCATGTACTGTCTGCTTCATTATGAGCCCCAGTCTCCACAGCACATCCTCCCCTCCAAACCTTCCATGTACTGTCTGCTTCATTATGAGCCCCAGTCTCCACAGCACATCCTCCCTCCAAACCTTCCATGTACTGTCTGCTTCATTATGAGCCCCAGTCTCCACAGCACAGCCTCCCTCCAAACCTTCCATGTACTGTCTGCTTCATTATGAGCCCCAGTCTCCACAGCACAT
>NW_025752638.1:0-12197 GCF_021184085.1 Oncorhynchus gorbuscha
CGGTTGGAGCGAGTGGTCGCATCTGCACGTCGCTCCAACGGGTAGTATAACTTTTTCATTATATTTCATTATATCACAACGGTTTGATTTGTCTTATCTTAGCAATTTCTTCTCAGCTAGCTACATAGCCGTCTTTGTATCAAAGATAATTGCGTAATTATCGTATTTCGCCGTCCTAACGTAGTCTTCACTAGCCAGCTA
Organism: Oncorhynchus gorbuscha; assembly: GCF_021184085.1. Classification (NCBI taxonomy): domain Eukaryota; kingdom Metazoa; phylum Chordata; class Actinopteri; order Salmoniformes; family Salmonidae; genus Oncorhynchus; species Oncorhynchus gorbuscha. Next base: position 202 of record NW_025752638.1, read on the forward strand.
GCTAACGTCCACTGATTAGCTGCACTGAGAAACTATTACACTCAACTGAACGACTTGATTAGTTTAGTGTTAGCTACCTACATAGCTGTCTTTGCTGTCTTCGTATCATCGTATCATCGTATCCAAGATAATTGTGTTGTTTAGGTTTAGAGTGTGTAGTCTTAGAGTGATTATCTTAATTTACCGAGGTTAGCTAGCCAGCTATTTGTCGTCCTTAACGTAGGTGACTCTGCTAGCTAGCCAACAGCTAGCCAACGCTAGCCAACGTCTTCTGTATAGAACTCAACTACCCGGTCGCATTCACAGGTTGTATCACATTTTCACTTCATTTCATTACAGTACAACGGTTTGATTTGTTTGATCGTAGCTAGCTACTTAGCTAGCTACATAGCCGTCTTTGTATCAAAGATAATTGTGTAGTCTAGAGCGATTTTCTAGGTTCGCTAGCCATCTATTGTCGTTCTTTTAACGCAACGTAACGTAAACAACACTGCTAGCTAGCCTGCTAGCCCCCGAATAGCAACACTGCAGAAACTATTACACTCAACGGAACGACTTGATTAGTGTAGTGTCAACAACGCACCCACTGCCAGCTGGCCTACTTCAGCAGTACTGTATCATTTTAATCATTTTAGTCAATAAGATTCTTGCTACGTAGCTTAACTTTCTGAACATTCGAGACGTGTAGTCCACTTGTCATTCCAATCTCCTTTGCATTAGCGTAGCCTCTTCTGTAGCCTGTCAACTATGTGTCTGTTTATCCCTGTTCTCTCCTCTCTGCACAGACCATACAAACGCTCCTCACCGCGTGGCCGCGGCCACCCTACTCTGGTGGTCCCAGCGCGCACGACCCACGTGGAGTTCCAGGTCTCCGGTAGCCTCTGGAACTGCCAATCTACGGTCAACAAGGCAGAGTTCATCTCAGCCTATGCCTCCCTCCAGTCCCTCGACTTCTTGGCACTGACGGAAACATGGATCACCACAGACAACACTGCTACTCCTACTGCTCTCTCTTCGTCCGGCCCACGTGTTCTCGCACACCCCGAGAGCGTCTGGTCAGCGGGGTGGTGGCACCGGGATCCTCATCTCTCCCAAGTGGTCATTCTCTCTTTCTCCCCTTACCCATCTGTCTATCGCCTCCTTTGAATTCCATGCTGTCACAGTTACTAGCCCTTTCAAGCTTAACATCCTTATCATTTATCGCCCTCCAGGTTCCCTCGGAGAGTTCATCAATGAGCTTGATGCCTTGATAAGCTCCTTTCCTGAGGACGGCTCACCTCTCACAGTTCTGGGCGACTTTAACCTCCACGTCTACCTTTGACTCTTTCCTCTCTGCCTCCTTCTTTCCCTCCTCTCCTCTTTTGACCTCACCCTCTCACCTTCCCCCCCTACTCACCAAGGCAGGCAATCGCTCAAACCTCACATCTTTACTAGATGCTGTTCTTCCACTAACCTCACTGCAACTCCCTCAAGTCTCCGACCACTGCCTTGTATCCTTTTCCCTCTCGCTCTCATCCAACACCTCCCACACTGCCCCTACTCGGATGGTATCGCGCCGTCCCAACCTTAACATCTCTCTCCCCGCTACTCTCTCCTCTTCCATCTCTATCATCTCTTCCCTCCGCTCCAAACCTTCTCCACCTGTCTCCTGATTCTGCCTCCTCAACCCTCCTCTCCTCCCCTCTGCATCCAGCTTGACTCTCTATGTCCCCTATCCTCCAGCCCATTTCAGTCCTCCTCCTCCCGCTCTCCGTGGCTCGATGACTCATTGCGGAGCTCACCCAGAACAGGAGCTCCCGGGCAGCCGAGCGGAAATGGAGGAAAACTCACCCTCCCTGCCGGACCTGGCATCCTTCCTCCCTCCTCTCTACATTTTTCCTCCTCTGCTCTCTGCTGCTAAAGCCACTTTCTACCACGCTAAATTCCAAGCATCTGCCTCCTAACCCTAGAGCTCTTTGCCACCTTCTCCTCCCTCCTGAATCCTCCGCCCTCCCCCCTCCTCCCTCTCTGCAGATGACTTCGTCAACCATTTTTGAAAGAAGGTCGACGACATCCGATCCTCGTTTGCTAAGTCAAACGACACCGCTGGTTCTGCTCACACTGCCCTACCCTGTGCTCTGACCTCTTTCTCCCCTCTCTCCAGATGAAATCTCGCGTCTTGTGATGGCCGGCCGCCCAACAACCTGCCCGCTTGACCCTATCCCTCCTCTCTTCTCCAGACCATTTCCGGAGACCTTCTCCCTTACCTCACCTCGCTCATCAGCTCATCCCTGACCGTTGGCTCGTCCCTTCCGTCTTCAGAGAGCGAGAGTTGCACCCCCTTCTGAAAAAACCTACACTCGGTCCCTCCGATGTCAACAATTACAGACCAGTATCCCTTCTTTCTTTTCTCTCCAAAACTCTTGAACGTGCCGTCCTTAGCCAGCTCTCCCGCTATCTCTCTCTGAATGACCTTCTTGATCCAAATCAGTCAGGTTTCAAGACTAGTCATTCAACTGAGACTGCTCTCCTCTGTATCACGGAGGCGCTCCGCACTGCTAAAGCTAACTCTCTCTCCTCTGCTCTCATCCTTCTAGATCTATCGGCTGCCTTGATACTGTGAACCATCAGATCCTCCTCTCCACCCTCTCCGAGTTGGGCATCTCCGAGGCGCGGCCCACCTTAGTTCGTCCTACCTGACAGTCGCTCTACCAGGTGGCGTGGCGAGAATCTGTCTCTCACCCATGGCGCTCTCACCACTGAGTGTCCCCCAGGGCTCTGTTCTTGGCCTCTCCTATTCTCGCTATACACCAAGTCACTTGGCTCTGTCATAACCTCCCATGGTCTCTCTCTTATCATTGCTATGCAGGCAGACACACAATTAATCTTCTCCTTTTTCCCCCTTCTGATGACCAGGTGGCGAATCGCATCTCTGCATGTCTGGCAGACATATCAGTGTGGATGACGGATCACCACCTCATGCTGAACCTCGGCAAGACGGAGCTGCTCTTCCTCCCGGGGGAAGGACTGCCCGTTCCATGATCTCGCCATCACGGTCGACAACTCCATTGTGTCCTCCTCCCAGAGCGCCAAGAACCTTGGCGTGATCCTGGACAACACCCTGTCGATTTCTCCAACTAACATCAAGGCGGTGGCCCGTTTCCCTGTAGGTTCATGCTCACACAACATCGCAGAGTACGACCCTGCCTCACACAGGAAGCGGCGCAGGTCCTAATCCAGGCACTTGTCATCTCCCCGTCTGGATTACTGCAACTCGCTGTTGGCTGGGCTCCTGCCTGTGCCATTAAACCCTTCAACTCATCCAGAACGCCGCAGCCCGTCTGGTGTTCAACTAACTTCCCAAGTTCTCCACGTCACGCTCCTCCGTTCTCTCCACTGGCTTCCAGTTGAAGCTCGCATCCGCTACAAGACCATGGTGCTTGCCTACGGAGCTGTGAGGGGAACGGCACCTCCAGTACCTCCAGGCTCTGATCAGGCCCTACACCCAAACAAGGGCACTCACGTTCATCCACCTCTGGCCTGCTCGCCTCCCTACCACTGAGGAAGTACAGCTCCGCTCAGCCCAGTCAAAACTGTTCGCTGCCCTGGCCCCCCAATGGTGGAACAAACTCCCTCACGACGCCAGGACAGCGGAGTCAATCACCACCTTCCGGAGACACCTGAAACCCCACCTCTTTTAAGGAATACCTAGGATAGGTTAAGTAATCCCTCTCACCCCACCCCCTAAGTTTTAGATGCACTATTGTTAAGTGACTGTCCCACTGGATGTCATAAGGTGAATGCACCAATTTGTAAGTCGCTCTGGATAAGAGCGTCTGCTAAATGACTTAAATGTAAATGTAAATGTACAGTATGTGTCATAGTTATAGTGCAGGTCTACAGACCAGAAGTTGTGTAGATGAGAGGGATGTACAGTATGTGTCATAGTTATAGTGCAGGTCTACAGACCAGAAGTTGTGTAGATGAGAGGGATGTACAGTATGTGTCATAGTTATAGTGCAGGTCTACAGACCAGAAGTTGTGTAGATGAGAGGATGTACAGTATGTGTCATAGTTATAGTGCAGGTCTACAGACCAGAAGTTGTGTAGATGAGAGGGATGTACAGTATGTGTCATAGTTATAGTGCAGGTCTACAGACCAGAAGTTGTGTAGATGAGAGGGATGTACAGTATGTGTCATAGTTATAGTGCAGGTCTACAGACCAGAAGTTGTGTAGATGAGAGGGATGTACAGTATGTGTCATAGTTATAGTGCAGGTCTACAGACCAGAAGCTGTGTAGCTGAGAGGGATGTACAGTATGTGTCATAGTTATAGTGCAGGTCTACAGACCAGAAGCTGTGTAGATGAGCGGGATGTACAGTATGTGTCATAGTTAGAGTGCAGGTCTATAGACCAGAAGCTGTGTAGCTGAGAGGGATGTACAGTATGTGTCATAGTTATAGTGCAGGTCTACAGACCAGAAGCTGTGTAGCTGAGAGGATGTACAGTATGTGTCATAGTTATAGTGCAGGTCTATAGACCAGAAGCTGTGTAGCTGAGAGGGATGTACAGTATGTGTCATAGTTATAGTGCAGGTCTACAGACCAGAAGCTGTGTAGCTGAGAGGGATGTACAGTATGTGTCATAGTTATAGTGCAGGTCTATAGACCAGAAGCTGTGTAGCTGAGAGGGATGTACAGTATGTGTCATAGTTATAGTGCAGGTCTATAGACCAGAAGCTGTTCAGGGGCAGGGTTTACCTGGGAGACGGCAGCCTTGTGTTTCTTCATCAGCTCGTTCATGTCCTCCTGGTCCTCCTCCATACGAGACTGCAGGTCGTTCTTCTCCTTTGCAGGCGGGACACCTGCTCCTCAAGCTGAGAGAGGAAGAGGGGAAGAAAGAGAAAGACAAACTTTTTTCAACCAGAGCCAGTGAAAGTAATCAATAGTCAAAAGCTGGCCAGTCATCTAATGGATATCTACCTGTGGCCTGACCCTGGTAGTGGATTAGTGTGATTTACTATAATCACCTGATTGGGTCATTTAGGCCTGCAGACAGACCTTTGTGGCCAATGCACCATGTATTAGCTTGGAACTAGGGTCCTAAGGCAGATCATCAGATCTACTCTGGAGGGAAAGACACCCAGCCTCTTAGTATGCCATCCCAAACTGGAGACATTTAAAATACCTTTCATAGCCAAAAACACACCAATTAGCAGCTCTACAGGGTCACTCTATGTCCTCTCTCTGTCCCCAGAGGACCACAAGTGTCACTCTCTTCCCGCAATTTCCTCTAAAACACAGAAAGCACTCTCATGGGAAGTGATTATGGAACGCATTAATGAGGACATAAAAAACATCAACAATGCTAATTAAACCATTAGCACATAATCGAGAAATGGGACATTTCCAGAAAAAACTAAAATGTCAATGATGATGGGGGGGATTTGTGCATATTCGTGACAGTGTTTTAACACACACTAAAATAGTCTACCCTGTGTGAGAGGGAGCGTAAAAGAAACGACAGGCTCTCCTACTGTTTTTAATAACACTGTTTGTTTTTGTTGTGTAAAAAATCTAGTAAAGCTCTGTAATTACACAAATACGGAATGATTTCCTTAACAAAAAAATGTGTCGATTGTGTATCACTACAATAAACAGGGTCATCAAGCATGCAATCTCATTAGAATATACCAATCTGCATTTCTGTTCAATTCAATTAAAATTGCATGGACAGAAATGGTTCCTGTCACATAAACATGGAGTATAAAAAACATTAAGAACACCTGCTCTTTCCATGACAGACTGACCAGGTGAATCCAGGTGAAAGTTATGATCCGTTATTAATGCCGCTGCATGATGACGAGTTTCTCACACGACTGGCCTGTCTGGGTGATGTTTTTCACTTGTCTGACTGCTGCATGATGAGGAGTTTCTCACACGACTGGCCTGTCTGGGTGATGTTTTTCACTTGTCTGACCGTTTGCATGATGACGAGTTTCTCACACGACTGGCCTGTCTGGGTGATGTTTTTCAATTGTCTGACCGCTGCATGATGACGAGTTTCTCACACGACTGACCTGTCTGGGTGATGTTTTTCACTTGTCTGACCGCTGCATGATGACGAGTTTCTCACACGACTGGCCTGTCTGGGTGATGTTTTTCACTTGTCTGACTGCTGCATGATGACGAGTTTCTCACACGACTGGCCTGTCTGGGTGATGTTTTTCACTTGTCTGACCGCTGCATGATGACGAGTTTCTCACACGACTGGCCTGTCTGGGTGATGTTTTTCACTTGTCTGACCGTTTGCATGATGACGAGTTTCTCACACGACTGGCCTGTCTGGGTGATGTTTTTCACTTGTCTGACCACTGCATGATGAGGAGTTTCTCACACGACTGACCTGTCTGGGTGATGTTTTTCACTTGTCTGACTGCTGCATGATGACGAGTTTCTCACACGACTGGCCTGTCTGGGTGATGTTTTTCACTTGTCTGACTGCTGCATGATGACGAGTTTCTCACACGACTGGCCTGTCTGGGTGATGTTTTTCACTTGTCTGACCGCTGCATGATGACGAGTTTCTCACACGACTGACCTGTCTGGGTGATGTTTTTCACTTGTCTGACCACTGCATGATGACGAGTTTCTCACACGACTGGCCTGTCTGGGTGATGTTTTTCACTTGTCTGACTGCTGCATGATGAGGAGTTTCTCACACGACTGGCCTGTCTGGGTGATGTTTTTCACTTGTCTGACCGCTGCATGATGAGGAGTTTCTCACACGACTGGCCTGTCTGGGTGATGTTTTTCACTTGTCTGACCGCTGCATGATGACGAGTTTCTCACTGACTGGCCTGTCTGGGTGATGTTTTCACTTGTCTGACTGCTGCATGATGACGAGTTTCTCACACGACTGGCCTGTCTGGGTGATGTTTTTCACTTGTCTGACCGCTGCATGATGACGAGTTTCTCACACGACTGGCCTGTCTGGGTGATGTTTTTCACTTGTCTGACCGCTGCATGATGACGAAGTTTCTCACACGACTGGCCTGTCTGGGTGATGTTTTTCACTTGTCTGACCGCTGCATGATGACGAGTTTCTCACACGACTGGCCTGTCTGGGTGATGTTTTCACTTGTCTGACTGCTGCATGATGACGAGTTTCTCACACGACTGGCCTGTCTGGGTGATGTTTTTCACTTGTCTGACGCTGCATGATGACGAAGCTTCTCACACGACTGGCCTGTCTGGGTGATGTTTTTCACTTGTCTGACCGCTGCATGATGACGAGTTTCTCACACGACTGGCCTGTCTGGGTGATGTTTTTCACTTGTCTGACCGCTGCATGATGAGGAGTTTCTCACACGACTGGCCTGTCTGGGTGATGTTTTTCACTTGTCTGACTGTTTGCATGATGAGGAGTTTCTCGCACGACTGGCCTGTCTGGGTGATGTTTTTCACTTGTCTGACCGCTTGCATGATGACGAGTTTCTCACACGACTGGCCTGTCTGGGTGATGTTTTTCACTTGTCTGACCGCTGCATGATGAGGAGTTTCTCACACGACTGGCCTGTCTGGGTGATGTTTTTCACTTGTCTGACTGCTGCATGATGAGGAGTTTCTCACACGACTGGCCTGTCTGGGTGATGTTTTTCACTTGTCTGACCGCTGCATGATGAGGAGTTTCTCACATGACTGGCCTGTCTGGGTGATGTTTTTCACTTGTCTGACCGTTTGCATGATGACGAGTTTCTCACATGACTGACCTGTCTGGGTGATGTTTTTCACTTGTCTGACCGCTGCATGATGAGGAGTTTCTCACACGACTGGCCTGTCTGGGTGATGTTTTTCAATTGTCTGACTTCTGCATGATGACGAGTTTTCTCACACGACTGGCCTGTCTGGGTGATGTTTTTCAATTGTCTGACTTCTGCATGATGACGAGTTTCTCCACCACGACTGGCCTGTCTGGGTGATGTTTTCAATTGTCTGACTTCTGCATGATGACGAGTTTCTCACCCACGACTGGCCTGTCTGGGTGATGTTTTCAATTGTCTGACTTCTGCATGATGACGAGTTTCTCACCACGACTGGCCTGTCTGGGTGATGTTTTTCAATTGTCTGACTTCTGCATGATGGACGAGTTTCTCACGACTGGCCTATCTGGTGATGTTTTTCAATTATCCCTGACTTCTGCATGATGAGTTTCTCACACGACTGGCCTATCTGGGTGATGTTTTTCAATTGTCTGACTTCTGCATGATGACGAGTTTCTCACACAACTGGCCTGTCTGGGTGATGTTTTCAATTGTCTGACTTCTGCATGATGACGAGTTTCTCACGACTGGCCTAGCTGGGTGATGTTTTTCAGTGTCTGACTTCTGCATGATGACAGGTTTCTCACACGACTGGCCTGTCTGGGTGATGTTTTCAATTGTCTGACTTCTGCATGATGACGAGTTTCTCACACGACTGGCCTGTCTGGGTGATGTTTTCAGTGTCTGACTTCTGCATGATGACGAGTTTCTCACACGACTGGCCTGTCTGGGTGATGTTTTTCAATTGTCTGACTTCTGCATGATGACGAAGTTTTTCTCACACGACTGGCCTGTCTGGGTGATGTTTTTCAATTGTCTGACTTCTGCATGATGACGAGTTTCTCACACGACTGGCCTATCTGGGTGATGTTTTTCAATTGTCTGACTTCTGCATGATGACGAGTTTCTCACACGACTGACCTGTCTGGGTGATGTTTTTCAATTGTCTGACTTCTGCATGATGGCGAGTTTCTCACCACGACTGGCCTATCTGGGTGATGTTTTTCAATTGTCTGACTTCTGCATGATGACGAGTTTCTCCACGACTGGCCTGTCTGGGTGATGTTTTTCAATTGTCTGACTTCTGCATGATGTGAGTTTCTCACACGACTGGCCTATCTGGGTGATGTTTTTCAATTGTCTGACTTCTGCATGATGACGAGTTTCTCACACGACTGGCCTATCTGGGTGATGTTTTTCAATTGTCTGACTTCTGCATGATGACGAGTTTCTCACACGACTGGCCTGTCTGGGTGATGTTTTTCAATTGTCTGACTTCTGCATGATGTGAGTTTCTCACGACTGGCCTGTCTGGGTGATGTTTTTCAATTGTCTGACTTCTGCATGATGACGAGTTTCTCACACGACTGGCCTGTCTGGGTGATGTTTTTCAATTGTCTGACTTCTGCATGATGACGAGTTTCTCACACGACTGGCCTGTCTGGGTGATGTTTTTCACTTGTCTGACCGCTGCATGATGACGAGTTTCTCACCGACTGGCCTGTCTGGGTGATGTTTTCAATTGTCTGACTTCTGCATGATGACGAGTTTCTCCACACGACTGGCCTGTCTGGGTGATGTTTTTCACTTGTCTGACTTCTGCATGATGACGAATGACTGGCCTGTCTGGGTGATGAGTTTCTCACGACTGGCCTGTCTGGGTGATGTTTTTCAATTGTCTGACTTCTGCATGATGACGAGTTTCTCACACGACTGGCCTGTCTGGGTGATGTTTTTCACTTGTCTGACTTCTGCATGATGACGAGTTTCTCACACGACTGGCCTGTCTGGGTGATGTTTTTCCCCTTGTCTGACTTCTGCATGATGTGAGTTTCTCACACGACTGGCCTGTCTGGGTGATGTTTTTCACTTGTCTGACTTCTGCATGATGACGAGTTTCTCACACGACTGGCCTGTCTGGGTGATGTTTTTTCCTGTCTGACTTCTGCATGATGACGAGTTTTCACACGACTGGCCTGTCTGGGTGATGTTTTCAATTGTCTGACTTCTGCATGATGACGAAGTTTCTCCGACTGGCCTGTCTGGGTGATGTTTTTCTGAATGATGTCTGACTGGCCTTCTGCATGACTGTCTGACTTCTGCATGATGAGTTTCTCACACGACTGGCCTGTCTGGGTGATGTTTTTCACTTGTCTGACTTCTGCATGATGACGAGTTTCTCACACGACTGGCCTGTCTGGGTGATGTTTTTCAATTGTCTGACTTCTGCATGATGACGGTTTCTCACACGACTGGCCTGTCTGGGTGATGTTTTTCGACTGGCCTGTCTGACTTCTGCATGATGACGGAGTTTCTCACGACTGGCCTGTCTGGGTGATGTTTTTCACTTGTCTGACTTCTGCATGATGACGAGTTTCTCACACGACCAGCCTGTCTGGGTGATGTTTTTCACTTGTCTGACTTCTGCATGATGACGAGTTTCTCACACGACTGGCCTGTCTGGGTGATGTTTTTCAATTGTCTGACTTCTGCATCACACGACTGGCCTGTCTGGGTGATGTTTTTCAATTGTCTGACTTCTGATGATGACGACTTGCCTGTCTGGGTGATGTTTTTCAATTGTCTGACTTCTGCATGATGACTGGCCTGTCTAAAGATGTTTTTTCAACTGTCTGACTTCTGCATGATCTCACACGACTGGCCTGTCTGGGTGATGTTTTTCACTTGTCTGACTTCTGCATGATGATTGATTTCTCCACGACTGGCCTATCTGGGTGATGTTTTCAATTGTCTGACTTCTGCATGATGACGAGTTTCTACGACTGGCCTGTCTGGGTGATGTTTTCAATTGTCTGACTTCATGATGATGAGGTTTCTCACACAACTGGCCTGTCTGGGTGATGTTTTCAATGTCTGACTTCTGCATGATGACGAGTTTCTCACCGACTGGCCTGCTGGGTGATGTTTTCAATTGTCTGACTTCTGCACTGGCCTGTCTGGGTGATGCACTGTCTGAGTTTCATGATCACGACTGGCCTGTCTGGGTGATGTTTTTCAATTGTCTGACTTCTGCATGATGACGAGTTTCTCACCGACTGGCCTATCTGGTGATGATGTTTTTCAGGTGACTGGCCTGGGTGACTTAATTGTCTGACTGCATGATGACGAAGTTTCTCCACACGACTGGCCTATCTGGGTGATGTTTTCAATTGTCTGACTTCTGCATGATGACGGTAGTTTCTCACACGACTGGCCTGTCTGGGTGATGTTTTTCAATTGTCTGACTTCTGCATGATGACGAAGTTTCTCACACACTGGCCTATCTGGGTGATGTTTTTCAATTGTCTGACTTCTGCATGATGACGAGTTTCTCACACGACTGGCCTGTCTGGGTGATGTTTTTCGTCTTTGTTCACTCTTGAATGATGACGAGTTTCTCACACGACTGGCCTATCTGGGTGATGTTTTTCAATTGTCTGACTTCTGCATGATGACGAAGCCACACGACTGGCCTATCTGGGTGATGTTTTTCGTCTGTCTGATTCTGCATGATGACGAAGCCACACGACTGGCCTGTCTGGGTGATGTTTCACTGTCTGACTTCTGCATGATGACGAGTTTCTCACACGACTGGCCTGTCTATGATGTTTTAACTGTCTGACTTCTGCATGATGACGAGTTTCTCACATCACTGGCCTGTCTGGGTGATGTTTTTCACCTGTCTGACTTCTGCATGATGACGAAGCCACACGACTGGCCTGGGTGATGCTTTTTCACTGCATGATGACGAGTTTCTCACACGACTGGCCTGTCTGGGTGATGTTTTTCAATTGTCTGACTTCTGCATGATGACGAGTTTCTCACACGACTGGCCTGTCTGGGTGATGTTTTTCAATTGTCTGACTTCTGCATGATGACGAGTTTCTCACACGACTGGCCTGTCTGGGTGATGTTTTTCAATTGTCTGACTTCTGCATGATGACGAGTTTCTCACACGACTGGCCTGTCTGGGTGATGTTTTTCAATTGTCTGACTTCTGCATGATGACGAGTTTCTCACACGACTGGCCTGTCTGGGTGATGTTTTTCACTTGTCTGACTTCTGCATGATGACGAGTTTCTCACACGACTGGCCTGTCTGGGTGATGTTTTTCAATTGTCTGACTTCTGCATGATGACGAAGTTTCTCACACGACTGGCCTGTCTGGGTGATGTTTTTCAATTGTCTGACTT
>NW_025752639.1:0-12192 GCF_021184085.1 Oncorhynchus gorbuscha
CTATGCAGTTTAAACGTCCAGGATACCCTAGTCACTATGCAGTTTAAACGTCCAGGATACCCTAGTCACTATGCAGTTTAAACGTCCAGGATACCCTAGTCACTATGCAGTTTAAACGTCCAGGATACCCTAGTCACTATGCAGTTTAAACGTCCAGGATACCCTAGTCACTATGCAGTTTAAACGTCCAGGATACCCTAGTCACTATGCAGTTTAAACGTCCAGGATACCCTAGTCACTATGCAGTTTAAACGTCCAGGATACCCTAGTCACTATGCAGTTTAAACGTCCAGGATACCCTAGTCACTATGCAGTTTAAACGTCCAGGATACCCTAGTCACTATGCAGTTTAAACGTCCAGGATACCCTAGTCACTATGCAGTTTAACATCCAGCTCTGGTCTAAAGTAGTGCACGATATATAGGGAATAGGGTGTCATAGGGCTCTGGTTTAAAGTAGTGCACTATATAGGGAATAGGGTTCCATAGGGTTCTGGTCTAAAGTAGTGCACTATATAGGGAATAGGGTTCTGGTCTAAAGTAGTGCACTATATATAGGGAATAGGGTGCCATAGTCATTGTATCATTTCAAATCCAAAGTGCTGGAGTACAGAACCAAAACAGTTCTCACTGTCCCAATACTTTTGGAGCTTACTATTTGTCCCAATCAGAAACGAGTATTCAACAATCCTGTGCTATAAGCCAGTGTGATAGGTGATGCTCCTGAGTGTCTGTCTGGTCTGTCTGGTCTGTCTGTCTGGTCTGTCTGTCTGTCTGTCTGTCTGTCTGTCTGTCTGTCTGTCTGTCTGTCTGTCTGTCTGTCTGTCTGTCTGTCTGTCTGTCTGTCTGTCTGTCTGTCTGTCTGTCTGTCTGTCTGTCTGTCTGTCTGTCTGTCTGTCTGTCTGTCTGTCTGTCTGTCTGTCTGTCTGTCTGTCTGTCTGTCTGTCTGTCTGTCTGTCTGTCTGTCTGTCTGTCTGTCTGTCTGTCTGTCTGTCTGTCTGTCTGTCTGTCTGTCTGTCTGTCTGTTCTGTCTGTCTGTCTGTCTGTCTGTCTGTCTGTCTGTCTGTCTGTCTGTCTGTCTGTCTGTCTGTCTGTCTGTCTGTCTGTCTGTCTGTCTGTCTGTCTGTCTCGTCTGTCTGTCTGTCTGTCTGTCTGTCTGTCTGTCTGTCTGTCTGTCTGTCTGTCTGTCTGTCTGTCTGTCTCGTCGATGGGGGCTTTCCAAGTCGTGTGTCCTGTCCTATGGAAATCACTTGGTCACGATGAGCCGATTGACGCTTGTGAGCAGGTGCCAATGATAGGAGATACTCCAGAATGTGTGTTGGAAAAATTCTGAATGAATGTCACGGGAGAGATGGGGGCGCGGAGTCCTGTGTCTCTGTTTGGTCGGTCCAAAGCACTGAGTCACGGTGATCCAGCTTGCGGATTTGGCAGTGACTTCTGAGGTGTTAACACACACACACACACACACACACACACACACACACACACACACACACACACACACACACACACACACACACACACACACACACACACACACACACACACACACACCCTCCTGCCCTAAATAGGAGCACATATAGACTGAGAGATCCTATCAGGAAATTCATGCTTTCCTTCGTAACATATAGATATAACAGAATCATTATTCTATATGATAAGCTGATGTCACTGTGGTGTTACACACTATTGGGTTGAAGCCATGGACCATCTGTCAAACGTGGCCCTAGGCCGGTCTTTACCTGGGCCGGTCTTTACCTGGGTCACACGTGGCCCTGGGCCGGTCTTTACCTGGGCCGGTCTTTACCTGGGTCACACGTGGACCTGGGCCGGTCTTTACCTGGGTCACACGTGGACCTGGGCCGGTCTTTACCTGGGCCGGTCTTTACCTGGGTCACACGTGGACCTGGGCCGGTCTTTACCTGGGTCACACGTGGACCTGGGCCGGTCTTTACCTGGGCCGGTCTTTACCTGGGTCACACGTGGCCCTGGCCGGTCTTTACCTGGGCCGGTCTTTACCTGGGTCACACGTGGACCTGGGCCGGTCTTTACCTGGGTCACACGTGGACCTGGGCCGGTCTTTACCTGGGCCGGTCTTTACCTGGGTCACACGTGGCCCTGGGCCGGTCTTTACCTGGGTCACACGTGGCCCTGGGCCGGTCTTTACCTGGGTCACACGTGGACCTGGGCCGGTCTTTACCTGGGTCACACGTGGACCTGGGCCGGTCTTTACCTGGGTCACATGTGGACCTGGGCCGGTCTTTACCTGGGTCACACGTGGACCTGGGCCGGTCTTTACCTGGGTCACACGTGGACCTGGGCCGGTCTTTACCTGGGCCGGTCTTTACCTGGGTCACACGTGGACCTGGGCCGGTCTTTACCTGGGTCACACGTGGACCTGGGCCGGTCTTTACCTGGGTCACATGTGGACCTGGGCCGGTCTTTACCTGGGTCACACGTGGACCTGGGCCGGTCTTTACCTGGGTCACACGTGGACCTGGGCCGGTCTTTACCTGGGCCGGTCTTTACCTGGGTCACACGTGGCCCTGGGCCGGTCTTTACCTGGTCCGGTCTTTACCTGGGTCACACGTGGCCTGGGCCGGAATGTCTTGTCAGACAGTCGTGTGTGTGTGTGTGTGTGTGTGTGTGTGTGTGTGTGTGTGTGTGTGTGTGTGTGTGTGTGTGTGTGTGTGTGTGTGTGTGTGTGTGTGTGTGTGTGAGATCAATACAGGCCTGGTCGGAGGTTGTGTATGAGTGTTAGCTGCATCTCCTTAGAGAGATGTTTGTGTGTGTGCCTCCCAAGTGTTTGTGTGACCTCTGTCTGACCTCTGTAGTGCGATGGTGACAGGGAGGATGTGATAGGTTGTCTCTGGAGGTCTATACTGAGCTCATTAAAACAGAAACACTGATGGGTTGACACACACACACACACACACACACACACACACACACACACACACACACACACACACACACACACACACACACACACACACACACACACACACACACACACACACACACACACACACACACACACACACACACACACAGAGAGAGAGAGATAACATGGGATACACCGAGAGGTAATTAACAACAGTTGAATGTTTTATTCACAGCCTTTCTCTCTTCAGTTGTTGTTCGTTGAATCAGACACAACACACACACACTGGATAACAGTAGAGAGAGTTGGTTGGTGTGTGTGTGTGGTCTGTCTCTGTCGGTCATGCTAGGCGCTATGTTCCGTGGTCTTGGCAATGCTGTGTGTGTGTTGACTCAATTGGTGTGTTTAAAAAAAAAATGGTAATGTAGCTTAAATGTCAAATAGGCGGACGTCCCAATAACCTCTCCTTCCTCCTGAAGTGTACACTCACTCACTACTCCCCACATTTGAGAACATTGGATTGAGTATCGGCATGGGCTGAAGGGAGTGTCCATACAGATTATTATTTCCAAGAGAAGTAAGACAAGTTTCACGTTTCGGAAGATAAGAGATTTGCCACCACAGTGGGTCTAATGGTAATGTAGCTACATGTCAGCCACAGTGGGTCTAATAGTAATGTAGCTAAATGTCAGCCACAGTGGGTCTATGGTAATGTAGCTAAATGTCAACCACAGTGGTCCTATGGTAATGTAGCTAAATGTCAACCACAGTGGGTCTAATAGTAATGTAGCTAAATATCAACCACAGTGGGTCTAATGGTAATGTGGCTAAATGTCCAACCACAGTGGGTCTAATGGTAATGTAGCTAAATGTCAACCACAAATGTGGGTCTAATGGTAATGTAGCTAAATGTCAGCCACAGTGGGTCTATGGTAATGTAGCTAAATGTCAACCACAGTGGGTCTAAAATGTAGCTAAATGTCAACCACAGTGGGTCTAATGGTAATGTAGCTAAATGTCAGCCACAGTGGGCCTAATGGTAATGTAGCTAAATGCAGCCACAGTGGGCCCTAAATGTCAGCCACAGTGGGTCCTAATGGTAATGTAGCTAAATGTCAACCACAGTGGGTCTATGGTAATGGCTAATGTCAACCACAGTGGGTCTAATGGTATGTCAGCCACAGTGGGTCCTATGGTAATGTAGCTAAATGTCAGCCACAGTGGGTCTAATGGTAATGTAGCTAAATGTCAGCCACAGTGGGTCTAATGGTAATGTAGCTAAATGTCAACCACAGTGGGTCTAATGGTAATGTAGCTAAATGTCAGCCACAGTGGGTCCTATGGTAATGTAGCTAAATGTCAGCCACAGTGGGTCCTATGGTAATGTAGCTAAATGTCAACCACAGTGGGTCCTATGGTAATGTAGCTAAATGTCAGCCACAGTGGGTCTAATGGTAATGTAGCTAAATGTCAACCACAGTGGGTCTAATGGTAATGTGGCTAAATGTCAACCACAGTGTATCTAATGGTAATGTAGCTAAATGTCAACCACAATTAGGTCTAATGTAGTAATGTAGCTAAATGTCAACCACGGTGTGTCTATGGTAATGTAGCTAAATGTCAGCCACGGTGGGTCCTATGGTAATGTAGCTAAATGTCAGCCACGGTGGGTCCTGTAGTAATGTAGCTAAATGTCCCATACGGTGGGTCCTATGGTAATGTAGCTAAATGTCAACCACAGTGGGTCCTATGGTAATGTAGCTAAATGTCAGCCACAGTGGGTCCTATGTTAATGTAGCTAAATCGCCAGCCACAGTGGGTCTATGGTAATGTAGCTAAATGTCAGCACAGTGGGTCCCTATGGTAATGTAGCTAAATGTCAACCACAGTGGGTCTAATGGTAATGTAGCTAAATGTCAACCACAATTAAATTCTAATGGTAATGTAGCTAAATGTCAACCACAGTGTGTCCTGGTAATGGTGCTAAATGTCAACTACGGTATGTTTTCTAGGTCCAATTATCTAGTTGCTGTCCCTTCTGTGGGAATCACTTTAATTCTCATCAAAGACTGTAGGCCTAGTCTTTGAAACACAGTGAAAACTAATGAATCGCCAAGGGAGAAGGAGACTGCGGAGGGGAGAAGGGGGAGAAGGGGACCGCGGAGAGGAGAAGGGGACCGCGGAGGGGAAGAGAGAAGGGGACCGCGGAGGGGAGAAGAGGCGTGCATATGCAACTAACAGTGCAAATAGAGTAATGTATGAATGACGGGGAGAGGATACATTTGGGTTATTTACATTGGTATTTCAGACACGCTGGTTGGCCATGTTCTTGTGGTAGCAGGTCACACGTTGCTGCTGGCACCCTGGTATGTCGCCTATAGGCTTGTCAAATTGTTTTGTTTGAATTCTTTCTGGGTGGGTGTGTGTAATCTGAGGTGTGTGTGTGTGTAATCTGGGGTGTGTGTGTGTAATCTGGGGTGTGTGTGTGTGTAATCTGAGGGTGTGTGTGTGTGTGTGTAATCTGAGGTGTGTGTGTGTGTGTAATCTGAGGTGTGTGTGTGTGTAATCTGAGGTGTGTGTGTGTGTGTGTGTGTGTGTGTAATCTGAGGTGAGTGTGTGTGTGTGAGAGTGTAATCTGAGGTGTGTGTGTGTGTGTGTAATCTGAGGTGTGTGTGTAATCTGAGGTGTGTGTGTGTGTAATCTGAGGAATGTGTGTGTGTAATCTGAGAGTGGGTATTGTGTGCTTAATCTGAGGTGGGTGTGTGTGTAATCTGAGGTGTAATCTGAGGTGTGTGTGTGTGTGTAATCTGAGGTGTGTGTGTGTATTCTGAGGTGTAATCTGAGGTTTGTGTGTGTGTGTAATCTGAGGTGTGTGTGTGTAATCTGAGGTGTGTGTGTGTAATCTGAGGTGTGTGTGTGTAATCTGAGGTGGGTGTGTGTGTGTGTAATCTGAGGTGGGTGTGTGTGTGTGTGTAATCTGAGGTGTGTGTGTGTGTGTGTGTAATCTGAGGTGTGTGTGTGTAATATGAGGTGTAATCTGAGGTGTGTGTGTGTAATCTGAGGTGGGTGTGTGTGTAATCTGAGGTGTGTGTGTGTGTAATCTGAGGTGTGTGTGTGTAATCTGAGGTGTGTGTGTGTGTAATCTGAGGTGTGTGTGTGTGTGTGTGTAATCTGAGGTGTGTGTGTGTGTGTGTGTGTGTAATCTGAGGTGTGTGTGTGTGTGTGTGTAATCTGAGGTGTGTGTGTAATCTGAGGTGTGTGTGTAATCTGAGGTGTGTGTGTAATCTGAGGTGTGTGTGTGTGTAATCTGAGGTGTGTGTGTGTGTAATCTGAGGTGTGTGTGTGTGTGTAATCTGAGGTGTGTGTGTGTGTGTAATCTGAGGTGTGTGTGTGTGTAATCTGAGGTGTGTGTGTGTGTAATCTGAGGTGTGTGTGTGTGTAATCTGAGGTATGTGTGTGTAATCTGAGGTATGTGTGTGTAATCTGAGGTATGTGTGTGTAATCTGAGGTGGGTGTGTGTGTAATCTGAGGTGTAATCTGAGGTGTGTGTGTAATCTGAGGTGTGTGTGTGTGTAATCTGAGGTGGGTGTGTGTAATCTGAGGTGGGTGTGTGTAATCTGAGGTGTAATCTGAGGTGTGTGTGTGTGTGTGTGTAATCTGAGGTGGGTGTGTGTAATCTGGGGTGTGTGTAATCTGAGGTGTGTGTGTGTAATCTGAGGTGTGTGTGTGTAATCTGAGGTGTGTGTGTGTAATCTGAGGTGTGTGTGTGTGTAATCTGAGGTGTGTGTGTGTGTGTAATCTGAGGTGTGTGTGTGTGTGTGTAATCTGAGGTGTGTGTGTGTGTGTGTGTGTGTGTGTGTGTGTGTAATCTGAGGTGTGTGTGTGTAATATGAGGTGTGTGTGTAATCTGAGGGAGTTGTGTGTGTAATATGAGGGAGGTGTGTGTGTATGTGTGATCTGAGGGAGGTGTGTGTGTGTGTGTGTGTGTGTGTGTGTGTGTGTTTAATCTGAGGGGTGTGTGTGTGTAATCTGAGGGGGGTGTGTGTGTGTGTGTGTTTAATCTGAGGGGTGTGTGTGTGTGTGTGTGTAATCTGAGGGAGGTGTGTGTGTGTGTGTGTAATCTGAGGGAGGTGTGTGTGTGTGTGTGTGTTTAATCTGAGGGGTGTGTGTGTGTGTGTGTTTAATCTGAGGGGTGTGTGTGTGTGTAATCTGAGGGGTGTGTGTGTGTGATCTGAGGAAGGTGTGTGTGTGTGATCTGAGGGAGGTGTGTGTGTGTGATCTGAGGGAGGTGTGTGTGTGTAATCTGAGGGAGGTATGTGTAATCTGAGGGAGGTGTGTGTGTGTGTGTAATCTGAGGGAGGTGTGTGTGTGTAATCTGAGGGAGGTGTGTGTGTGTGTGTGTGTAATCTGCGGGAGGTGTGTGTGTGTAATCTGCGGGGTGTGTGTGTGTAATCTGAGGGGTGTGTGTGTGTGAAATCTGAGAGAGTGGTGTGTCAAAAGGTACTCAAGGTATATAAACAAAAAAATAAATGTCCCTTTTTCAGGACCCTGTCTTTCAAAGATAATTTGTAAAAATTCAAATAACTTCACGGATCTTCATTGTAAAGGGTTTGAAGGCTGTTTCCCATGTTTGTTTAATGAACCATAAACAATTAATGAACATGCACCTGTAGAATGGTCTTTAAAACACGAACGGCTTACAGACAATAGGCAGTTAAGGTCAGAAACAGTATGTACTGTAGGTATGTTTACTGCTCTCCCTTATGTAAGGAATTAGGCACTTTCCCATGTTACCTACAGTATGTACTGTAGGTATGTTTACTTGTCAGACTACACAGTAGCCTAATAAATAAATGCAGGTGGTTCAGAATGCTTTATTATCCAAATGTAAAAGCATATATATATATAGTACAGTACTGTGTTTTATCATCAGCATCTTTATGCTTTTGTTAATAATAAAATAATGATAAATAAATAAAAATACAGATGTTGATTTAGTTATGACTTGTTGAAATATGATATTCCTGAGATATGTGCTGACTGAATATAACTGAATATAACTGAATATAACTGAATATAACTGAATATAACTGAATATAACTGAATATAACTGAATATAACTGATGTCTGCTTTTTTTGCCTGTTTTGTCACTCACTCTTGGGTAAAACGAAATTTCTAAAATATTGTTACTTTTGAAACAAAGTGATTATTATTATATAGTCATTAATTGAGAATTATATATAAGCCCCTTAGGATCTGTGATGATAACGGAAAATGTCCCTGACATATTAATTTAAGAGTCCTCCAATCCTCTATTTATTGAAAATAATATTTTTTGATATACTGTAGGCCTACCATAGACTAAATGAGTCTCAGTAGTGTTGAGTAGTGTCTAATTCTGTAGGAGACATCACAACTATGAAATAACACCTATGGAATCACGTTGTACAGCGCCATATTTTACGTTCCTTTCTAACAAACCCAGAGTAATTTTTTTAGTTTTTCATGGAATAGAAACACCAGAATGAAATTAACCAGTCAAAAGTTGGGACAAACCTACTCATTCCAGGATTTTTCTGTCATCAAGGCAAAGGGTGGCTACTTTGAAGAATCTATAACACTTTAACATTTTTTTTATAGTAAAATAAATAAATAATAATAAATAAAATAGAAAGGATGTTTTTCCCACTCCGGAGCGAGTGCTCAAATGAATTGGCAATGTTAAAGTGATCATTTGAAACAGGTCATATATGCTAGATGTTTTACAGCTTTAGTTGTGAATAATACCAACCTTTAGAATGTGTTAGAAATCAAAACATATTTGGGCTGCATGACGGGACTGTAGACTATTGATGATTTGAGAAAGTAGGGAGAAGAATAGCTTGTTCTCTGTTCCTTGTCTCAGGCTGGTCAAACTGTCTCATCAAGTGATCCTATTTTCACTCATCAAACTATTCTCAATGTAATCTTGTCTTTACTAATATGTCAAATGTGTTTACATTTAGAATGGCTCATTGTCAAAGGGACTGGGGCAGGAGCAGGGACTGGGGCAGGGACTGGAGCAGGGGCAGGGACTGGAGCAGGGGCAGGGACTGGAGCAGGGGCAGGGACTGGAGCAGGGGCAGGGACTGGAGCAGGGGCAGGGACTGGGACTGGAGCAGGGACTGGGGCAGGGACTGTGGCATGAGCAGGGACTGGGGCAGGGACTGTGGCAGGGACTGGAGCAGGGGCAGGGGGGGACTGGGGCAGGGCGGGACTGGGGCGGGACCTGGGCAGGGGGGCGACTGGGCGGGGACTGGAGCAGGGACTGTAGCACGAACAATGGCAGGGACTGGATCAGGAGCAGGGACTGCAGCAGGGACTTGGACAGGGACTGGAGCAGGGACTGGAGCAGGGACTGGAGCAGGGACTGGAGCAGGGACTGGAGCAGGGACAGGGACTTGGACAGGGACTTGGACAGGGACTGGAGCAGGGACAGGGACAGGACCAGGGACTGGAGCAGGATCAGGGACTGGATCAAGGACTGGAGCAGGATCAGGGACTGGATCAGGGACAGGAACAGGAGCAGGGACTGGAGCAGGATCAGGGACTGGATCAAGGACTGGAGCAGGATCAGGGACTGGAGCAGGGACTGGAGCAGGGACAGGAGCAGGGACTGGAGCAGGAGCAGGGACTGGATCAAGGACTGGAGCAGGATCAGGGACTGGAGCAGGGACTGGAGCAGGATCAGGGACTGGAGCAGGGACTGGAGCAGGATCAGGGACTGGATCAGGGACTGGAGCAGGGACTGGAGCAGGATCAGGGACTGCATCAGGGACTGGAGCAGGATCAGGGACTGGAACAGGATCAGGGACTGGAGCAGGGGGAAAATCCATGTTATCTGTACTCCGTGTTATCTGTACTCCGTGTTATCTCCAATGGAGGCCACTCTCTTTCCCACCAGTCCGTTTTTATTTATTTATCGGGTTTTATAACGTAGTTCTCTGAAGGCTTCGTTGTTGTGTGTGTGTGTGTGTGTGTGTGTGTGTGTGTGTGTGTGTGTGTGTGTGTGTGTGTGGTGTGTGTGTGGTGTGTGTGTGTGTGTGTGTGTGTGTACTAACGTCTTTCACCATCTCTCTCTCTCTCTCTCTGTAGGTACCAGTTGTTCACTGAGAGGTTGTCTAAGTTGGAGGAGGCTGAGGGGAGTTTTGATGACTTCACCAGGAGTTACATGTCCTATGGTGTCCAGAGACAGGCTAATAACAGCCTGATGTTCAGAGAGTGGGCTCCGGGAGCTCAGGCCTTGTTCCTCACTGGGGACTTCAGTAAGTACACACACACCGGAGGACGAGAACACACACACACACACTCGGGCGGACGAGAACACACACACACACACACACACTCGGGCGGACGAGAACACACACACACACACACTCGGGCGGACGAGAACACACACACACACACACACACACACACACACACACACACACACACACACACACACACACACACACACACACACACACACACACACTCGGGCGGACGAGAACACACACACACACACACACTCGGGCGGACGAGAACACACACACACACACTCGGGCGGACGAGAACACACACACACACACACTCGGGCGGACGAGAACACACACACACACACACTCGGGCGGACGAGAACACACACACACACACACTCGGGCGGACGAGAACACACACACACACTCGACACTCGGGCGGACGAGAACACACACACACACTTGGGCGGACGAGAACACACACACACACTCGGGCGGACGAGAACACACACACACACACACTCGGGCGGACGAGAACACACACACACACACTCGGGAGGACGAGAACACACACACACACACTCGGGAGGACGAGAACACACACACACACACACTCGGGCGGACGAGAACACACACACACACTCGGGCGGACGAGAACACACACACACACACACTCGGGCGGACGAGAACACACACACACTCGGGCGGACGAGAACACACACACACACACACACACACACTCGGGTGGACGAGAACACACACACACACACACACACTCGGGCGGACGAGAACACACACACACACTCGGGCGGACGAGACACACACACACACACACTCGGGCGGACGAGAACACACACACACACACTCGGGCGGACGAGAACACACACACACTCGGGCGGACGAGACACACACACACACACACTCGGGAGGACGAGAACACACACACACACACACACTCGGGAGGACGAGAACACACACACACACTCGGGCGGACGAGAACACACACACACACACACTCGGGCGGACGAGACACACACACACACACACATCGGGAGGACGAGAACACACACACACACACACACACTCGGGAGGACGAGAACACACACACACACACTCGGGCGGACGAGAACACACACACACACACTTTCCTTATCGCTAGCGCAGGCATGCGTACATATACACACCCTGACCGGACAGTTTATTAGGTACATCACCCCGTTTAGGAATGTGGTTCGCTCCTACAGACAGTGAGTCACGTGGCCGTGGCCTGTTATATAAAGCAGGCAGACAGGCATCGAGGCATTCAGTTACTGATGATGACAGAGTCAGGATGTGGCGTAAACAGTATGAGTCCTTGGACCTGCCTGGTGTCAACGGGACAGACTGATGGGTGTTCTGGTGTGGGGAATGTTTTCCTGGCTCACGTTAGGTCCCTTGATACCAACTGAGCAACGATTGAACGCCACAGCGTATTGTTGTTGACCAAACCCAGTATCTTTGGGACGAGATTGAAGGTGTTGTTGACCAAACCCAGTATCTTTGGGACGAGATTGAAGGTGTTGTTGACCAAACCCAGTATCTTTGGGACGAGATGGAAGGTGGTGGCAGTCCAATCTGCAGCGACTGCATGATGCCATCGCGTCAGAATGGACTAACGTCTCCGTGGAACATTTCCAACATCCAAAGAATTCAGGCTGTTCTGGAGGCAAAGGGGGGTCCGACCCAGTACTAGATGGGTGTACCTAATAAACTGGCCAGTGTGGGGGTGGGGGGGGGTGGGGGGGCACCTGCTCTTTCCTTGACATACAGTAGACCAGGTGAATCCAGGTGAAAGCTATGATCCCTTATCGATGTCACATGTTAAATCCACTTCAAATCTGTAGATGGAGGAGGAGACAGGTTAAAGATGAAGGGGAGGAGACAGGTTAAATCTACTTCGGTCAGTGTAGATGAAGAGGAGGAGACAGGTTAAATCTACTTCAATCAGTGTCGATGAAGGGGAGGAGACAGGTTAAATCTACTTCGGTCAGT
>NW_025752640.1:0-12190 GCF_021184085.1 Oncorhynchus gorbuscha
GTGGTTTGGAGGTACTGTCTCCAGTAGTTTGGAGGTACTGTCTCCAGTGACTTGGAGGTACTGTCTCCAGTGGTTTGGAGGTACTGTCTCCAGTGGTTTGGAGGTACTGTCTCCAGTGGTTTGGAGGTACTGTCTCCATTGGTTTGGAGGTACTGTCTCCAGTGGTTTGGAGGTACTGTCTCCAGTGGTTTGGAGGTACTGTCTCCAGTGGTTTGGAGGTACTGTCCCCAGTGACTTGGAGGTGCTGTCTCCAGTGACTTGGAGGTACTGTCTCCAGTGGTTTGGAGGTACTGTCTCCAGTGGTTTGGAGGTACTGTCTCCAGTGGTTTGGAGGTACTGTCTCCAGTGGTTTGGAGGTACTGTCTCCAGTGGTTTGGAGGTACTGTCTCCAGTGGTTTAGAGGTACTGTCTCCAGTGGTTTAGAGGTACTGTCTCCAGTGGTTTAGAGGTACTGTCTCCAGTGGTTTAGAGGTACTGTCTCCAGTGACTTGGAGGTACTGTCTCCAGTGGTTTGGAGGTACTGTCTCCAGTGGTTTGGAGGTACTGTCTCCAGTGGTTTAGAGGTACTATCTCCAGTGGTTTGGAGGTACTGTCTCCAGTGGTTTGGAGGTACTGTCTACAGTGGTTTAGAGGTACTGTCTCCAGTGGTTTAGAGGTACTGTCTCCAGTGGTTTAGAGGTACTGTCTCCAGTGGTTTGGAGGTACTGTCTCCAGTGGTTTGGAGGTACTATCTCCAGTGGTTTGGAGGTACTGTCTCCAGTGGTTTGGAGGTACTGTCTCCAGTGGTTTGGAGGTACTGTCTCCAGTGGTTTGGAGGTACTGTCTACAGTGGTTTAGAGGTACTGTCTCCAGTGGTTTAGAGGTACTGTCTCCAGTGGTTTAGAGGTACTGTCTCCAGTGGTTTGGAGGTACTGTCTCCAGTGGTTTGGAGGTACTATCTCCAGTGGTTTGGAGGTACTGTCTCCAGTGGTTTGGAGGTACTGTCTCCAGTGGTTTGGAGGTACTGTCTCCAGTGGTTTTGAGGTACTGTCTCCAGTGGTTTGGAGGTACTGTCTCCAGTGGTTTGGAGGTACTATCTCCAGTGACTTGGAGGTACTGTCTCCAGTGGTTTGGAGGTACTGTCTCCAGTGGTATGGAGGTACTGTCTCCAGTGGTTTGGAAACATACATTACCAGTCAACTGTCTGGACAAACCTGCTCATTCAAGGGGTTTTCTTTGTTTTTACTATTTTCTACATTGTAGAATAAGACATCAAAACTGTAAAATAACACATATGGAATCATGTAGTAACCCCAAAAAGGGTTTAACAAATCAAGATAGATTTTAGATTCTTCAAGGTAGAAACCCTTTGCCTGATGACAGCTTTGCACACTCTTGGCATTCTCTCAACCAGCTTCACCTGGAATGCTTCTTCCAACAGTCATGACAGAGTTCCCACATATCCAGTGGTATGGAAACATACATGAACAAAGAACGAGGCTAAATAATGAACTAACTCACCTGTTTTCCCTTTCAGTCCAGAGGGTCCATCAACTCCTGCATCTCCTGCGTCTCCTGGAGTTAACATGTACAGTTACAGTACACATACGAGACAGCAGCATAGTCCAGGGAGGATAGAGACCAGACATATACATTTTGTGGAGTAGACGTCTGCTTCAGGAGGAAAACTATTTGCACTGGTAAGATATCACCACTAGACAGCAGCACTCCACAGTGCTTCACTTCATAGAGCAGAGATGTGGCAGGAGAGGGAATCAACCTCTCCCTACACTAGGTGTTTTACCTCCTAACTGACAGGAAGGTGAATCAACCTCTCTCTACACTAGGTGTTTTATCTCCTAACTGACAGGAAGGAGAATCAACCTCTCTCTACACTAGGTGTTTTATCTCCTAACTGACAGGAAGGAGAATCAACCTCTCTCTACACTAGGTGTTTTATCTCCTAACTGACAGGAAGGAGAATCAACCTCTCTCTACATTAGGTGTTTTATCTCCTAACTGACAGGAAGGAGAATCAACCTCTCCCTACACTTTAGGTGTTTTATCTCCTAACTGACAGGAAGGAGAATCAACCTCTCCCTACACTAGGTGTTTTACCTCCTAACTGACAGGAAGGAGAATCAAGCTCTCTCTACACTAGGTGTTTTATCTCCTAACTGACAGGAAGGTGAATCAACCTCTCTCTACACTAGGTGTTTTTATCTCCTAACTGACAGGAAGGAGAATCAACCCTCTCTACACCAGGTGTTTTACCTCCTAACTGACAGGAAGGTGAATCAACCCTCTCTACACTAGGTGTTTTATCTCCTAAATGACAGGAAGGAGAATCAACCTCTCTCTCCAGGTGTTTTACCTCACGGCAGGAAGGAGAATTTTACGCTAGGTGTTTTATCTCCCAACTGACAGGAAGGAAAATCAACCTCTCCCTACACTAGGTGTTTTATCTCCTAACTGACAGGAAGGAGGGAATCAACCCCTCCCTACACTAGGTGTTTACCTCCTAACTGACAGGAAGGAGAATCAACCTCTCTACACCAGGTGTTTTACCTCTAACTGACAGTTTATAAATTAGGGAAATAGATTACCAACACAACACAGGTTGTTTTATGACCGTTGAACCAGAGGGCAATAACGTGTAGGTGCTCACATTATCGTGTCACAAAATAGCTGAAGGATCTGAGATTTTCACTGAGATTGATTTGAAGGCTTTTCTCTTGACTTGATACAGCTTCATGAAATACCCTTTATTTCCCCACAGTTACCTGGGACAATAGTACCAGCATAGTGTTTTTATATATTACAGACAGGATTGGGCTCTTTCCTGTGATCCTTTCTGATTAGCCCAGGAGCTCTGTCAGGGCTGTCAAAGCATTACAGACAGGATTTGACCAGACTCTCTCTGTAGCTCTGTCAAGCATTACAGTCAGGATTAAGCTAGACTCACTCACCTATGGCTCTGTCAAACATTACAGACAGGATTGACCAGACTCTCTGTAGCCTGTCAAAAACATTACACAGACAGGATTGGCCAGACTCTTTCTGTAGCTCTGTCAAAACATTACAGACAGGGATTGACCAGCCTCTTGATGAGGCCTTGAGGTTTTACATGTTACTTCAGAGAGGGGCTGCATCACAAATGACACCTCATTCCCAGTGCACTACTGTTAACCAGACTCTGATAGAAAGTAGTGCACTACTGTTAACCAGGCTCTGATAGAAAGTAGTGCACTACTGTTAACCAGGCTCTGATAGAAAGTAGTGCACTACTGCACTACTGTTAACCAGGCTCTGATAGAAAGTAGTGCACTACTGTTAACCAGGCTCTGATAGAAAGTAGTGCACTACTGTTAACCAGGCTCTGATAGAAAGTAGTACTACGTTAACCAGGCTCTGATAGAAAGTAGTGCACTACTGTTAACCAGGCTCTGATAGAAAGTAGTGCACTACTGTTAACCAGGTTAACCTCTGATAGAAAGTAGTACTACTGTTCACTACCGTTAACCAGGGCTCTGATAGAAAGTAGTGCACTACTGTTAACCAGGTTCTGATAAAAGAAAGTAGTGCACTACCGTTGCCAGGCTCTGATAGAAAGTAGTGCACTACTGTTAACCAGGCTCTGATAGAAAGTAGTGCACTACTGTTAACCAGGCTCTGATAGAAAGTAGTGCACTACTGTTAACCAGGCTCTGTAGAAAGTAGTGCAATTACTGTTAACCAGGCTCTGTGCACTACTGTTAACCAGGCTCTGGTAGAAAGTAGTGCACTACTGTTAACCAGGCCTGGTAGAAAGTAGTGCACTACTGTTAACCAGGCTCTGATAGAAAGTAGTGCACTACTGTTAACCAGGCTCTGATAGAAAGTAGTGCACTACTGTTAACCAGGCTCTGATAGAAAGTAGTGCACTACTGTTAACCAGGCTCTGATAGAAAGTAGTGCACTACTGTTAACCAGGCTCTGATAGAAAGTAGTGCACTACCGTTAACCAGGCTCTGATAGTGCACTACTGTTAACCAGGCTCTGATAGAAAGTAGTGCTAACCAGGTGAAAGTAGCACTACTGTTAACCAGGCTCTGATAGAAAGTAGTGCACTACCGTTAACCAGGCTCTGATAGAAAGTAGCACTACTGTTAACCAGGTTCTGATAGAAAGTAGTGCACTACCGTTAAACCTGATGGTGAAAGTAGGCCTGATAGAAGTAGTTAACCAGGCTCTGGTAGAGTAGCACCACTGTTAACCAGGCTCTGATAGAAAGTAGTGCACTACTGTTAACCAGGCTCTGATAGAAAGTAGCACTACCGTTAACCAGGCTCTGATAGAAAGTAGCACTACTGTTAACCAGGCTCTGATAGAAAGTAGTGCACTACTGTTAACCAGGCTCTGATAGGAAAGTAGTGCACTAGAAAGTGCACTACTGTTAACCAGGCTCTGATAGAAAGTAGTGCACTACTGTTAACCAGGCTCTCTGATAGAAAGTAGTGCACTACCGTTAACCAGGCTCTGGTAGAAAGTAGTGAACTACTGTTAACCAGGCTCTGGTAGAAAGTAGTGAATCCACGTTAACCAGGCTCTGAGAAAGTAGTGCACTGTTAACCATACTCTGGTAGAAAGTAGCACCACTGTTAACCAGGCTCTGATAGAAAGTAGTGCACTACTGTTAACCAGGCTCGATAGAGTAGTGCACTACTGTTAGGCTCTGCAGAAAGTAGTGCACTGTGCCAACCAGGCTCTTGAAAGTAGGTTAACCATGTACACAGTTAACCAGGCTCTTTCTACTGTTAACCAGGCTCTGGATATAAAGTAGTGCACTACTGTTAACCAGGCTCTCACTGTTAACCAGGCTCTGATAGAAAGTAGTGCACTATATAGGGAATAGATGGCATTTGGGATGTACACAGGGCTCACACAGGACATAATGGTTGAGCTCTCAGTAAACATGTTCCTGACACCTAAATATGAGTCCCTCGATCACATTTATGACTGTGGAAAATAATTCTCTACTAGCAGACCTGAGTTCAGCGTCTTTTCTAATAAAAATAATATGTACGTCACCACGCTGCACCTGGGTCCTCTTCATTCAAAGGCCGTAACAAATACTAAATACTATTAACAGTAACATTATTTTATTGGTCAATTGCAATACGAGGTCCAACCGAACTTTGACTTCTGATTTAACCTGAAAGACGCCACAAACACACACACAACAGACACACAAACACACACACACACACACACACACACACACACACACACACACACACACACACACACACACACACACACACACACACACACACACACACACACACACACACACATACACATACATATTTTTTTTGATAGGAGGGGTGGGGGGTGCCACACTGGGCACCTGGGAGCTGTTGTGAGGGTTGTGCCTTGCTCCAGGGCACAAAGGCAGCTAGGCAAACTTTATCTGTGCTTGATTGAGCTTGCCTGGCTAAATAGACCGATAGAATAATCCCAACACTGTCTGATACTACAGGCAGGCCAGAGCACTGTAACCCCTGTCTGTCTGATACCCCTACATGCCAGGCTAGAGCACTGTAATCCCTGTCTGTCTGATACTACAGGCCAGGCTAGAGCACTGTAAATCCCCCTGTCTGTCTGAGTACTACAGGAGCCGTGCCAGAGCACTGTAACCCCTGTCTGTCTGATACTACAGGCCAGGCTAGAGCACTGTATCCCTGTCTGTCTGATACTACAGGCCAGGCTAGCACTGAGCACTGCTAGGCACTGTATCCCCGTCTGTCTGATACTACAGGCCAGGCTAGGAGCACTGTATCCCCTGTCTGTCTGATACTACAGGCCAGCTAGGGCCTTACTGTTGGCTTCTCTGTCTGGTACTACAGAGCACTGTATCCCCTGTCTGTCTGATACTACAGGCCAAGCTAGAGCACTGTAACCCTGTCTGTCTGATACTACAGGCCAGGCTAGAGCACTGTATCCTGTCTGTCTGATACTACAGGCCAGGCTAGAGCACTGTATCCCCTGTCTGTCTGATACTACAGGCCAGGCTAGGAGCACTGTAACCCCTGTCTGTCTGGTACTACAGGCCAGGCTAGAGCACTGTAACCCTGTCTGTCTGATACTACAGGCCAGGCTAGAGCACTGTAACCCTGTCTGTCTGATACTACAGGCAGGCTAGAGCACTGTAACCCCTGTCTGTCTGATACTACAGGCAGGCTAGAGCACTGTAACCCCTGTCTGTCTGATACTACAGGCCAGGCTAGAGCACTGTAACCCTGTCTGTCTGATACTACAGGCCAGGCTAGGAGCATGTAACCCCTGTCTGTCTGATACTACAGGCCAGGCTAGAGCACTGTAGGCCCTGTCTGTCTGATACTACAGGCCAGGCTAGAACACTGTAACCCCTGTCTGTCTGATACTACAGGCCAGGCTAGAGCACTGTAACCCCTGTCTGTCTGATACCACAGGCCAGGCTAGAGCACTGTAGCCCTGTCTGTCTGATACTACAGGCCAGGCTAGAGCACTGTAACCCCTGTCTGTCTGATACTACAGGCCAGGCTAGAGCAAATGATCAAAGAATGGAAAGATTTCAATAGTGTTTGAACCCAGGTCTGTCTAATAGATGCATCGACCCGAGTTGAAGGGTTGAATGGAAGCAGAGGCTGAATACATTGGATAAAAACTAAACAAGTACCTGTTTATGTAAAACAAACTTGATGAAGGTCTCTCCAGGTAGTTTGGGTCTGGCAGTGTGTCTCTGTGGCTAAGCCCTAATGGCACCCTATTCTGTATAGTGCACTACTTTCGACCAGTCCTATGGGTAGTAGTGCACTACTTTCGACCAGTCCTATGGGTAGTAGTGCACTACTTTCGACCAGCCCTATGGGTAGTAGTGCACTACTTTCACCAGACCTATGGGTAGTAGTGCACTACTTTCGACCAGTCCTATGGGTAGTAGTGCACTACTAACCAGCCCTATGGGTAGTAGTGCACTACTTTATATAGTACTATATGCCATTTAATAGTGCACTACTTTAACCAGTCCTATGGCTGAATAGGGTGTCAGTAGAGACACGGTCTCTGTATCATTGGCCTGAGATGCAGCCAGAACAGTTTTCTTTCTCCGAAGCAGAATATTTCTCAGTCTGATTACTAAATGATTACCTTTGTCTCCAGCAGGACCTATCTTCCCGTCCGGCCCTGCTCTCCTTATCTCCGAGCTCCCCTGTCAGACCCTGAGACAGAGGGTAGGAGAAGACTGGTGAACTGGGCCAGACCTGAGACAGAGGGTAGGGAGAAGACTGGTGAACTGCCAGACCTAGGGACAGAGGGTAGGGGAGAAGACTGGTGAACTGCCAGACCTGAGACAGAGGTAGGAGAAGACTGGTGAACTGCCAGACCTGAGACAGAGGGTAGGAGAAGCTGGTGAACTGCCAGACCTGAGACAGAGGGTAGGAGAAGACTGGTGAACTGCCAGACCTGAGACAGAGGGTAGGAGAAGACTGGTGAACTGCCAGACCTGAGACAGAGGGTAGGAGAAGACTGGTGGTCCTGTGGTCCTTCTGTAGCTCAGTTGGTAGAGCATGGCGCTTGTAACGCCAGGGTAGTGGGTTCGATTCCCGGGACCACCCATACGTAGAATGTATGCACACATGACTGTAAGTCGCTTTGGATAAAAGCGTCCGCTAAATGGCATATTTTTTTTTTTTTTTTTTTTTTTGGTGAACTGCCAGACCCGAGACAGAGGGTAGGAGAAGACTGGTGAACTGCCAGACCTGAGACAGAGGGTAGGAGAAGACTGGTGAACTGCCAGACCTGAGACAGAGGGTAGGAGAAGACTGGTGAACTGCCAGACCAAAAGGAAATTGTAAATAGGTAGAGAGAGGTTTTTTTTAGGTCTGTTTCTTTATTGCTGTTTTCTTATGGTTTGTATGGCAGTTAGCTACTGATGGAATTTAGAGAAACTAAAGGCCAGAGAGAGAGAGGAGAGGGAGGAGAGAGAGGGGGAGAGAGAAAGGGAGAGAGAAACTAAAGGCCAGAGAGGAGAGAGAGAGAGGAGGGAGGGAGGGGGAGAGAGAGGAGGGGAGAAAGGGGGAGAGAGAGGGGGAGAGAGAAACTAAGGCTTAAGAGAGGAGAGAGAGAGGGGAGGGAGAGAGGGAGAGAGAGAAAAGGGGAGAGAGAAACTAAAAGGCCAGAGAGAGAGAGAGAGGGGAGGGGAGAGGGGCGAGAGAAAGGGGGGAGAGAAACTAAAGGCCAGAGAGAGAGAGAGGAGAGGGAGAGAGGGAGGGAGAGAGGGGAGAGAGAAAGGGGGAGAGAGAAACTAAAGGCCAGAGAAAGAGAGAGAGGGAGGGAGAGGGGGAGAGATGAAAGGGGGGAGAGAGAAACTAAAGGCCAGAGAGAGAGAGAGGAGAAGGAGGGGGAGAGTGAGAGGGGGAGAGGTAGGGGGAGGGAGAGAGGGTGGAGAAAATGGGAGGAGAGAGAAGGTGGAGAGAGAGGGGGGACTGAGAGGGGGAGAAAGGGGGACTGAGGGGGAGAGTGAGAGGGTGGAGAGAGAAAGAGGGGGAGAGGAAGAGAGGGTGGAGAGAGAGAGAGCTAGGAGAGGAAGAGAGAGGGAGAGAGAGAGAGAGCTAGGGGGAGAGAGAGACCCAACCAAATTAGACCCAACAAAATCGTGAGAAAAACAAAAAGATAATTACTTGACACATGGAAATAAACAGTGCAAACTAGAATGCTATTTGGCCCTAAACAGAGAGTTCACAGTGGCAGAATACTTGACCACCGTGACTGACCCAAATTTAAAGAGCTTTGACTATGTACAGACTCAGTGAGCATATTAAACAGGCCGCCATGAATGGTTCCTGGCTCTCAAGAAGACGGGCTGCTGCTCACTGCCCACAATGAGAATTGGAAACTGAGCTGCACTTCCTAACCTCCTGCCAAATGTATAACCATTTTGCAGAGACACATAGTTCCCTCAGATTACACAGATCCACAAGAATTTGAAAAACAAACCCAATTTTGATAAACTCCCATATCTACTGGGTGAAATACCACAGTGTGACATCACTGCAGCAAGATTTCTGACCTGTTGCCACAAGAAAAGGGCAACCAGTGAAGAACAAACACCATTGTAATACAACCCATATTTATGTTTATTTATTTACCCTTT
The DNA here is from genome assembly GCF_021184085.1 of Oncorhynchus gorbuscha. Lineage (NCBI taxonomy): Eukaryota > Metazoa > Chordata > Actinopteri > Salmoniformes > Salmonidae > Oncorhynchus > Oncorhynchus gorbuscha. The sequence goes on from NW_025752640.1 coordinate 9,155, forward strand.
TCTACATTAACTATTTGCACATCATTACAACACTGTATATAGACATAATATGACGTTTGAAATGTCTTTATTCTTTTGGAACTTTTGTGAGTGTAATGTTTACTGTTAATTTTGATTGTTTATTTCACTTTTGTTTATTATCTACTTCACTTGCTTTGGCAATGTTAACATATTTGTCCTGTGCCAAAGCGCCTTGAATTGAATTGAGAGAGACGGATTGGGACATCTGCTTTTTATGCCAGAGCCGCTCTGCCAGGATCAAAATGAGTATTTCCTCAGTAAATATTCAGCTGCAAATGGATAGTAGTTGAAATAATAACTGATGCAGGACCCCCTTCCCAAAAGCCTGTACCACACATCAACCGTCTAGCACCTGTCAATATTGTTTTTCACAATGTATTTCAGCCATGTCCATTTTGATTGAATTGTAATTTATTTTGTATCTTCACAGATTGTATAAAGCGTTGTTTTTTTTCTCCAGGTTGTGAGATCTTATGGTGTTTTTCCAAATTAGACTTTGGAGTTTAGTTGAACCTAGCATATGTACAGCTCATGTATTTTAGTCATCATCATTTTTTTGCATAATTTCATCTGACTGAATTTTAAAAAAAGGAAAGATCCTAACACACGGAAACATTTCTCAACATGGAACATCATCATTATGGTGTCTGCTTTCATATTCTAGCAGGTGGGACATTTCAAATGATAGGCTGAACGCGCAAACAAAAAGAGATGGTTTGATTTAGTCGAGGAACGGTCATTATAAAACTGGTTGTTTGGATCCTGGATGCTGATTGTAACCATTGACGAGCCGGTCACAGACACACCTATGCCTGATAACGCTTCGCTCTGAAAAGTATCCCTGCGCCTCCATAAGACTATGATGATTGTGTTGCTGGCCGAATCATTTACAGGTTGTATTTATCCCAACTACAGGTCTGACTTATTGATTAATTACCCACTACCTATACACAGGTCTGATTATTTTAGTTTGGTACTATACAGGGGGATAATATACCCACTACCTATACAGCTGATTAATTACCCACTCTGCCTGTTATTGACTTACAGGTCTGATTAATAGTGTTAAACTTTTGATTATTGATTAATTACCATTACAGGGGTGATTATTGATTAATTGCCCACTACCGAGATTAGACTAACTACCGACAGGTCTGATTATTGACAGGTCGATTAAATTCACATCAACGTCTTGATTATTGTATACCGATAGGGGTCTGATTATTGATTAAATACCCACTACCGATACAAAAAGATACCAAACAAACGATTATTGAAATACCAGTTTTGTGATTATTATTAGTTATTCTATACAGGTTCAATGTTTTAAACGACTGATTAGTTAGCTGACTAGTTATACAGGTTAGCTATCTAAAGTCTGAAGTGACACTACCGATACAGGGATGACCAGTCCACTACCGATACAGTGATTATTGCATTATCACTACCGATAGGGGTCTGATTATTGATTAATTATCCACTACCTATACAGGTCTGATTATTGAATAATTACCTACTACCTATACAGGTCTGATTATTGATTAATTATCCACTACCTATAGGGGGTCTGATTATTGATTAATTATCCTACCTATACAGGTTCGATTATTGATTAATTATCCACTACCTATACAGGTCTGATTATTGATTAATTACCCACTACCGATACAGGTCTGATTATTGATTAATTACTACCATACACTACCTACTACCGATAGGGTCTGATTATTGATTAATTATCCACTACCTATACAGGTCTGATTATTGATTAATTATCCACTACCGATACAGGTCTGATTATTGATTAATTATCCACTACCTATACAGGTCTGATTATTGATTAATTACCCACTACCTATACAGGTCTGATTATTGATTAATTACCCACTACCTATACAGGTCTGATTATTGATTAATTACCCACTACCTATACAGGTCTGATTATTGATTAATTATCCACTACCTATACAGGTCTGATTATTGATTAATTACCCACTACCTACAGGTCTGATTATTGATTACTACCACTACCTATACAGGTCTGATTATTGATTAATTATTCACTACCTATACAGGTCTGATTATTGATTAATTATCACTACCTATACAGGTCTGATTATTGATTAATTATCCACTACCTATACAGGTCTGATTATTGATTATTGATTAATTACCACTACCGATAGGGTCTGATTATTGATTAATTATCCACTACCTATACAGGTTCTGATTATTGATTAATTATCCACTACCTATACAGGTCTGATTATTGATTAATTATCCACTACCTATACAGGTCTGATTATTGATTAATTATCCACTACCTATACAGGTCTGATTATTGATTAATTACCCACTACCTATACAGGTTTGATTATTAATTAATTATCCACTACCTATACAGGTCTGATTATTGATTAATTATCCACTACCTATACAGGTTCGATTATTATCACTCACTCACTACCGATAGGGGTCTGATTATTGATTAATTCATTCACTACCTATACAGGTCTGATTATTGATTAATTATCCACTACCTATACAGGTCTACTATTGATTAATTATCCACTCACCGGCCCGATTATTGATTAATTATCCACTACCTATACAGGTCTGATTATTGATTAATTATCCACTATCAAGAATTCATTGCTGATTAATTATCCACTACCTATACAGGTCTGATTATTGATTAATTATCCACTACCTAAATAGGTCTGTTTATTGATTAATTATTATCCACTACCTATACAGGTTCGAGCTATTGATTAATTATCCACTACCCATAAGAAATTGATTATTGATTAATTATCCACTACCTATACAGGTCTGATTATTGATTAATTACCCACTACCGATACAGGTCTGATTATTGATTAATTACCCACTACCGATACAGGTCTGATTATTGATTAATTACCCACTACCTATACAGGTCTGATTATTGATTAATTACCCACTACCGATACAGGTCTGATTATTGATTAATTACCCACTACCGATACAGGTCTG
>NW_025752641.1:0-12189 GCF_021184085.1 Oncorhynchus gorbuscha
TTACATTTACATTTAAGTCATTTAGCAGACGCTCTTATCCAGAGCGACTTACAAATTGGTGCATTCACCTTATGACATCCAGTGGGACAGTCACTTAACAATAGTGCATCTAAAACTTAGGGGGGTGGGGTGAGAGGGATTACTTAACCTATCCTAGGTATTCCTTAAAGAGGTGGGGTTTCAGGTGTCTCCGGAAGGTGGTGATTGACTCCGCTGTCCTGGCGTCGTGAGGGAGTTTGTTCCACCATTGGGGGGCCAGGGCAGCGAACAGTTTTGACTGGGCTGAGCGGGAGCTGTACTTCCTCAGTGGTAGGGAGGCGAGCAGGCCAGAGGTGGATGAACGCAGTGCCCTTGTTTGGGTGTAGGGCCTGATCAGAGCCTGGAGGTACTGAGGTGCCGTTCCCCTCACAGCTCCGTAGGCAAGCACCATGGTCTTGTAGCGGATGCGAGCTTCAACTGGAAGCCAGTGGAGAGAACGGAGGAGCGGGGTGACGTGAGAGAACTTGGGAAGGTTGAACACCAGACGGGCTGCGGCGTTCTGGATGAGTTGAAGGGGTTTAATGGCACAGGCAGGGAGCCCAGCCAACAGCGAGTTGCAGTAATCCAGACGGGAGATGACAAGTGCCTGGATTAGGACCTGCGCCGCTTCCTGTGTGAGGCAGGGTCGTACTCTGCGGATGTTGTAGAGCATGAACCTACAGGAACGGGCCACCGCCTTGATGTTAGTAGAGAACGACAGGGTGTTGTCCAGGATCACGCCAAGGTTCTTGGCGCTCTGGGAGGAGGACACAATGGAGTTGTCGACCGTGATGGCGAGATCATGGAACGGGCAGTCCTTCCCCGGGAGGAAGAGCAGCTCCGTCTTGCCGAGGTTCAGCTTGAGGTGGTGATCCGTCATCCACACTGATATGTCTGCCAGACATGCAGAGATGCGATTCGCCACCTGGTCATCAGAAGGGGGAAAGGAGAAGATTAATTGTGTGTCGTCTGCATAGCAATGATAAGAGAGACCATGTGAGGTTATGACAGAGCCAAGACTATGGTATGTTACAATAGAAACAAGAGTCAGAGCCCTGGGGGACACCAGTGGTGAGAGCGTCACAGAGAGATTACTTCCTCGCCACGCCACCTGGTAGGAGCACCTGTCAGGTAGATTTAACCAGTTGCAGCCGCGCCTCGGAGGATGCCCAACTCGGAGAGGGTGGAGAGGAGGATCTGATGGTTCACAGTATCGAAGGCAGCTGATAGATCTAGAAGGATGAGAGCAGAGGAGAGTTAGCTTTAGCGTGAGCGCTCCGTGATACAGAGAGGAGAGTTAGTCTCAGTTGAATGACTAGTCTTGAAACCTGACTGATTTGGATCAAGAAGGTCATTCAGGAGAGAGATAGCGGAGAGCTGGCCAAGGACGGCATCGTTAAGAGTTTTGGAGAGAAAAGAAAGAAGGGATACTGGTCTGTAATTGTTGACATCGGAGGGATCGCAGTGTAGGTTTTTTCAGAAGGGGTGCAACTCTCGCTCTCTTGAAGACGGAAGGGACGTAGCCAACGGTCAGGGATGAGTTGATGAGCGAGGTGAGGTAAGGGAGAAGGTCTCCGGAAATGGTCTGAGAAGAGAGGAGGGGATAGGGTCAAGCGGGCAGGTTGTTGGGCGGCCGGTCGTCACAAGACGCGAGATTTCATCTGAGAGAGAGGGGAGAAAGAGGTCAGAGCACAGGGTAGGCAGTGAGAGAACCAGCGGTGTCGCTTTGACTTAGCAAACGAGGATCGGATGTCGCCGACCTTCTTCAAAAATGGTTGACGAAGTCATCTGCAGAGAGGGAGGAGGGGGGGGGGGAGGGGGCGGAGGATTCAGGAGGGAGGAGAAGGTGGCAAAGAGCTTCCTAGGGTTAGAGGCAGATGCTTTGAATTTAGCGTGGTAGAAAGTGGCTTTAGCAGCAGAGACAGAGGAGGAAAAATGTAGAGAGGAGGGGTGTGAAAGGATGCCAGGTCCGCAGGGAGGCGAGCCCTCCATTTCCGCCGGGCTGCCCGAGCCCTGTTCTGTGAGCTCGCAATGAGTCGTCGAGCCACGGGGGTGGAGGGGAGGACCGAGCTGCCTGGGGGATAGGGGACATAGAGAGTCAAAGGATGCAGAAAGGGAGGAGAGGGAGGTTGAGGAGGCAGAATCAGGAGATAGGTGGGAGAAGGTTTGAGCGGAGGGAAGAGATGATAGGATGGAAGAGGGAGAGAGTAAAGGGGAGAGAGAGCGAAGGTTGGGACGGCGCGATACCATCCGAGTAGGGGCAGTGTGGGAGGTGTTGGGATGAGAGCGAGAGGAAAAGATACAAGGCAGTGGTCGGAGACTTGGAGGGGAGTTGCAGTGAGGTTAGTGGAAGAACAGCATCTAGTAAAGATGAGGTCGAGCGTATTGCCTGCCTTGTGAGTAGGGGGGAAGGTGAGAGGGTGAGGTCAAAAGAGGAGAGGAGTGGAAAGAAGGAGGCAGAGAGGGGAAAGAGTCAAAGGTAGACGGGGAGGTTAAAGTCGCCCCAGAACTGTGAGAGGGAGCCGTCCTCAGGAAAGGAGCTTATCAAGGCATCAAGCTTTCCACATGAACTCTCCGAGGGAACCTGGAGGGCGATAAAATGATAAGGATGTTAAGCTTGAAAGGGCTAGTAACTGTGACAGCATGGAATTCAAAGGAGGCGATAGACAGATGGGTAAGGGGAGAAAGAGAGAATGACCACTTGGGGAGATGAGGATCCTTGGGTGCCACCACCCCGCTGACCAGAAGCTCTCGGGGTGTGCGAGAACACGTACGGACGAAGAGAGAGCAGTAGGAGTAGCAGTGTTGTCTGTGGTGATCCATGTTTCCGTCAGTGCCAAGAAGTCGAGGGACTGAGGGGAGGCATAGGCTGGAGATGAACTGCCTTGTTGACCGCAGATTGGCAGTTCCAGAGGCTACCGGAGACCTGGAACTCCACGTGGTCGTGCGCGCTGGGACCACCAGAGTAGGGTGGCCGCGGGCCACGCGGTGTGGGAGCGTTTGTATGGTCTGTGCAGAGAGGAGAGAACAGGGATAAACAGACACATAGTTGACAGGCTACAGAAGAGGCTACGCTAATGCAAAGGAGATTGAATGACAAGTGGACTACACGCCTCGAATGTTCAGAAAGTTAAGCTACATAGCAAGAATCTTATTGACTAAAATGATTAAAATGATACAGTACTGTTGAAGTAGGCCAGCTGGCAGTGGGTGTTGTTGACACTACACTAATCAAGTCGTTCCGTTGAGTGTAATAGTTTCTGCAGTGTTGCTATTCGGGGCTAGCAGGCTAGCTAGCAGTGTTGTTTACTTACGCTATGCTAAAAGAACGACAATAGATGGCTAGCGAACCTAGAAAATCGCTCAGACTACACAATTATCTTGATACAAAGACGGCTATGTAGCTAGCTAAGTAGCTAGCTACGATCAAACAAATCAAAACCGTTGTACTGTAATGAAATGAAGTGAAAAAGTGATACAACCTGTGAATGCGAATCGGTAGTTGAGTTCTATACAGAAGACGTTGGCTAGCTGTTGGCTAGCTGTTGGCTAGCTAGCAGAGTCACCTACGTTAAGGACGACAAATAGCTGGCTAGCTAACCTCGGTAAATTAAGATAATCACTCTAAGACTACACACTCTAAACCTAAACAACACAATTATCTTGGATACGATGATACGATGATACGAAGACAGCAAAGACAGCTATGTAGGTAGCTAACACTAAACTAATCAGTTGAGTGTAATAGTAATAGTTTCTCAGTGCAGCTAATCAGTGGACGTTAGCTAGCTGGCTAGTGAAGACTACGTTAGGACGGCGAATACGATAATTACGCAATTATCTTTGATACAAAGACGGGCTATGTAGCTAGCTGAGAAGAAATTGCTAAGATAAGACAAATCAAACCGTTGTGATATAATGAAATATAATGAAAGTTATACTACCCGCTGGAGCGACGTGCAGATTTACCACTCGCTCCAACCGCAACCCATGTATACAACTTGTTCCGCCACTGCCTCCTGACTAGGGTCCTGTGTGGCTCAGTTGGTAGAGCATGGGCGCTTTGCCATGCCAGAGTTGTGGGTTCGATTCTCACGGGGTGACCAGTTTGAAAAATATGAAAATATGTCTGCACTCACTACTGTAAGTCGCTCTGGATAAGAGCGTCTGCTAAATGACGTAAAATGTAAGGCCCTTCTCCCCTGATTGCTCAGTTTGGCCTGGTGGTCAGCTCTAGGAAGAGTGTTGGTGGTTCCAAACTTCTTCCATTTAAGAATGGAGGCCACTGTGTTTTGGGGGACCTTCTGTAGCTCAGTTGGTAGAGCATGGCGCTTGTAATGCCAGGGTAGTGGGTTCGATTCCCGGGACCACCCATACGTAGAATGTATGCACACATGACTGTAAGTCGCTTTGGATAAAAGCGTCTGCTAAATGGCATATATTATTCCCCAGAACTGTACCTCAACACAATCCCGCCCTGGAGATCTACGGACAATTCTTTCAACCTCATGGCTTGATTTTCGCTCTGATAAATGTATGCACAGTCAGCTGTGGGACCTTATATAGACAGGAATGCCTTTCCAAATCATGTCCAATCAATTGAACTTACACAGGTGGACTCCAATCAAGTTGTAGAAACATCTCAAGGATGATCATAGCAACAGGATGCACCTTGAGGTCAATTTAGAGTTACATAGCAAAGGTTCCGAAAACTTATTGACAGTTGAAGTCGGAGGTTTATACACTTAGGTTGGAGTCATTAAAACTTGTTTTTCAATCACTCCACACATTTCTTTGTTAACAAACTATAGTTTTGGCAAGTCGGTTAGGACATCTATTTTGAGCATGACACAAGTACATTTACAACCATTGTTTACAGACAGATAATTTGACTTATAATTCAGAAGTCCAGTGGGTCAGAAGTTTACATACACTAAGTTGACTGTGCCTTTTAAACAGCGTGGAAAATTCCAGAAAATGATGTCATGGCTTTAGAAGCTATAGGCTAATTGACATCATTTGAGTCAATTGGAGGTGTACCTGTGGATGTATTTCATGGCATACCTTCAAACTCAGTGCATCTTTGCTTGACATCATGGGAAAAAATAAAAGAAATCGGTCAAGACCTCAGAGAAAAACATTGTAGACCTCCACAAGTCTGGTTTATCCTTGGGAGCAATTTCCAAATACCAAAAGGTACCACGTTCATCTGTACAAACAATAGTACGCAAGTATAAACACCATGGGACCACTCAGGAAGGAGACCCGTTCTGTCTCCTAGAGATGAATGTACTTTTGTGCGAAAAGTGAAAATCAATACCAGAACAACAGCAAAGGACCTTGTGAAGATGCTGCGGGAAACAGGTACAAAATAATCTATATCCATAGTAAAACGAGTCCTATATATCGACATAACCTGAAGGGCCACTCAGCAAGGAAGAAGCCACTGCTCCAAAACCTCCATAAAAAAGCCAGACTCCGGTTTGCAACTGCACATGGGGACAAAGATCATACTTCTTGGAGAAATGTCCTGTGGTCTGATGAAACAAAAATAGAACTGTTTGGCCATAATGACCATCGTTATGTTTGGAGGAAAAAGGGGGAGGCTTGCAAGCCGAAGAACACCATCCCAACCGTGAAGCACGGGGGTGGCAGCATCATGTTGAGGGGGTGCTTTGATGCAGGAGGGACTGTTGCACTTCACAAAATAGATGGCATCATGAGGTAGGAAAAGTATATGGATATATTGAAGCAACATCTCAAGACCTCAGTCAGGAAGTTAAAGCTTGCTGCAAATCAGTCTTACAAAATGGCCAATGACCCCAAGCATACTTCCAAAGTTGTGGCAAAATGGTTTAAGGACAACAATGTCAAGGTATTGGAGTGGCCATCACAAAGCCCTGACCTCAATCCCATTGGGCAGAACTGAAAAGTGTGTGCGAGCAAGGAGGCCTACAAACCTGACTCAGTTACACCAGCTCTGTGAGGAGGAATGGGCCAAAATCCACCCAACTTCCTGTGGGGAGCTTGTGGAAGGCTACCTGAAGATCTTGACCCAAAGTTAAACAATTTAAAGGCAATGCTACCAAATACTCATTGAGTGGATGTAAACTTCTGACTCACTGGGAATGTGATGAAAGAAATAACGCTGAAATAAATTATTCTCTCTAGTATTTTACCCGACGTTTCACATTCTTAAAATAAATTGGTGATCCTAACTGACCTATGACAGATCATTTTTTATTAAATGGATTAAATGTCTGGAATTGTGAAACTTGAGTTTAAATGTATTTGCTAAGGTGTATGCAAACTTTTGACTTCAACTGTAAATAAAGTATTTCTGTTTTTGTTTTTAATTCATTTGTAAAATGTATAAAAACGTTTTTTTTTTGCTTTGTCATTATGCGGTATTGTGTGTACATTTCTGAGTAATTTATTTTATTTAGTCCATTTTAGGAATAAGGCTGTAATGTAACAAAATGTGAAATAAGTCAAGGGGTCTGAATAATTTCAGAAGAATTGTGGATTTGATTTGACATATATTCTTTTTAACCTTGTTTTCAATGTTGATAGTAAAATGGTATGTTTGAATTAATGTCATTGTTTTAAAACCTCTCTGGGATATGTGGGACGGCAGCGTCCCACCTCGTCCAACAGCCAGTGAAATTTCAGGGCGCCAAATTCAAAACAACAGAAATCCCATAATTAAAATTCCGCAAACCTACAAGTATTTTACACCATTTTAAAGATAAACATGTTGTAAATCCAGCCACAGTGTCTGATTTCAAAAAGACTTTACGACGAAAGCACACCAAATGATTATGTTAGGTCAGTACCTAGTCACAGAAAAACACAGCCATTTTTCCAGCCAAACAGAGGAGTCACAAAAAAGCAGAAGTAGAGATCAAATTAATCACTAAACTTTGATCTTCCTCAGAAGACACTCATAGGAATTCATGTTACACAATAAATGTATGTTTTGTTTGATAAAGTTTATATTTATATCCAAGAATCTGTTTACATTGGTGCGTTATGTTCAGTAGTTCATCACCGGACGTAGTTCCAAAGCGTCCGGTGATTTTGCAGAGAGCCACATCAATTTACAGAAAATACTCATAATAAACATTGATAAAAGAAACAACTGTTATGCATGGAATTTTAGATCCACTTCTCCTTAATGCAACCGCTGTGTCAGATTTCAAACAACTTTACGGAAAAATCACACCATGCACTAATCTGAGTCCAGCGCTCAAACAACAAGACAAGCCATACAGATATCCGCCATGTTGTGGAGTCAACTGAAGTCATAAATAGCATTATAAATATTCACTTACCTTTGATGATCTTCATCAGAATGCACTCCCAGGAATCCCAGTTCCACAATAAATGTTTGATTTGTTCAATAAAGTCCATAATTTATGTCCACAATCCCAACCCACGACGAGCAGGCAAGTCCAGGCGAAAGTTCCAGATGAAAAGTAATATTACAGTTCGTAGAAACAAGTCAAATTAAGTATAGAATCAATCTTTAGGATGTTTGGAGAATTCCTTTGTCTGTAGAAATGCGATGGAAAGCAGCTAACTATCATACGAGCCACTCTGGCAGACCTCTGACTCATTCAGCTCTCATTAGCCCCCACTTGACAGAATCATCAAAAAAGGTTCTAAAGACTGTTGACATCTAGCAGGAAGCCTTATGAAGTGCAATATGACCCCATAGACACTATATATTCAATAGGCAATGATTTGAAAACTACAAACCTCAGATTTCCCACTTCCTGGTTGGATTTTTTTCTCAGGTTTTGCCTGCCATATGAGTTCTGTTATACTCCACAGACATCATTCAAATAGTTTAAGAGATGTCAGAATGTTTTCTATCCAAATCACTATTAATATGCATATATTAGCAACTGGGCCTGAGTAGCAGGCAGTTTACTCTGGGCACCTTATTCATCCAAGCTATTCAAATCTTTGTCCCCCAGTCCCAAAGATGTTAATCTCATGCTATCACCTAAATAAAGAGGTACTGTATATTGAAATAAATTGTGAAGACACAGTCCAATGATTTCTGCCTGAATAGTGTCTCCTACTGGTACATAAATGCACTTCAATAAGAACAAGTCTACCATCCAGATGCCAACCTCTATATACCCTGCCTACACTCTTAGAAAAAGGGTTCTTTGGGGTTCTACATATAACTTACAGTCACGTCAAACAGTGTAGCCATAATAACAATGAAGTAGCTGCACTTGCATTTGCATAAGCTTTTTTCTAGTGACATTTATTTGGATACATCCATAACAATTAGCTAATAATGTGAGATTTCACCTGGCATAGAACATGTGCTCTCTCGTCAGGACACTGTTGTTGGAAAGCTAGCCAAAAGCACAGCAATCACTTCAAACTGAAGCTGTAAAAACTTCAAACTTGCTACACTTTCGTTCGTTTTTATCTGTTCTCTATTGATATTTGTATAGGTCCATAAAAATGCTGATTCACGATTTCGACTGGCTGAGGAAAGCTGCCTACCGGTCTGTCTCATCCTGACTCCCGACATGTTCATTACTGTTGGACAGCTGGAGATTGAATTTGACATTTTGAAACAATGTTGCAAATGTCAGAGAGGCAGGCCACAAGGTTTATACACATTTCTGCTGTTTATAACTAAATGTTAGTTAAAAGAAATGTGAGATAATGTCTAGATGCTTTTTACAGTGGAGATCAAGTTCATGAATTGCTTGGCTGGGCTGATGAGTGGATTGCATAGTCAGATGGAACAGAGTGAATAGGCATTGTAATGTCATAGATTTAGCCTGGTGGTAACTTGTGGAATAGACACCGGCTGGAATGTGGTTTTAACCAATCAGCATTCAGGATTAGACCCACCTGTTGTATAATTAAGCAGTAAGGCACGAGGGGTTGTGCATATGGCCAATATAGCACAGCTAAGGGCTGTTCTTAAGCACAACGCAATGTGGAGTACCTGAAAACAGCCCTTAGCTGGTATATTGTGTCCATATACCACAAACATCCGAGATGCCTTATTGGTGTTATAAATTGGTTACCATCAAATTTATCACCATATTTCCATAACGCTGTCATAAATCAAGGTTGCATGCAACATTTTTGCTGAACCTGAACATCAGCTAATGTTAGCTAGCTGTTAGCTATCTTTGCTAACTGTTGGAGCAGATGTGGCTGACAGTAAAGGAGTCAATCGCAAAATGTGAAAACTGTTCAAGGGGTGTGTAGACTTTCACTAGGCACTGCAACGTTATACCCATTGATTCATGAAGAAAATACGTTATCAATGCTTGTAGATCTTAACTTTAGTTGAACTGTTGCTCCTCATCAGAACCAAAACATAGGCCTGTTTAACTGAAAACAAACACTGTATAGCCTCAAAACATGGTTAAAACTAGTATGGATGGCCAGTCCTTACATCCATAGCTCCTAAATGTTTATGGTCAGTGCTATTGGACATCCTTGGGAGGTCCTTACCCTAAACTATAACCCTAACCTTAACCCTTACCGTAACCTTACAAATAACCAAATCTCTTACCTAACACTAACCATTTTAAATTTCAACTTCATTGGGTAGGACGCTCCAAAGGATTCCGAATAGCACGGACCATATGTTTATCTTCTGAGAGCTGTATCCATGAATGCTTGGCAGGGGACACAAGATAAGAGAGACTGGTTTGAGAGACAGACAGTGTCCTTGACCATAGACTTAGGAATTAGAATACATTTTTTTACGCATATAGCCTGACAATAGGTCACAGAAAATTGTTATTTTCCCAGGAAATTGATCTGATGCCTTTGTGGCCCATGGCTGCCAGTTGCCCATCCCTGACCTAGAGTCCTGGAAATGATGTTCATAGACTCTTCTCACAAGGAACACATTTGTCTCAAGGTCCATGATGGATTTTCCGCCATTTTGAATTTTTTGAAATACACTAAATGACATCTCCTCTGGATGACACTCTGATATATGGCACCTATGGAACAAGATCTTTTAACGCAATATTTTCCAGACAAATAGGTCAAACAACTAACCAATAAAACATTCATATGGGCGTGGTCTAGCACATAAATACACACCCAGACAGATATTTGTATTGTAATCCACACTTGGTACATATGTTCAACATATGCACATTCTGGATTGACAACACGGTGCTACAACATGCACATTATCTCTTGCTCTGTTTGATTCTGTGTTAAAATAAAATAAAATGTCTGTATGTGCTTCCCATTTGAGGTCTGGATTGGTGAATCCAAGGATTTTTGTGTGGGGTCAAAATCTGACTAATTGTTGTAACTGATTTACTTGCAATTGTTTTCTGTTATTTAAAAGTGCTGTCAGGAGAAACACTTCCACGTCCAAGGCTACACAGACGGAGAGACGGAGAAGGTGGTTGCAGCTTGCACCAAGCAGAGGCGGAGGCAGAAAGGAGAGGACCAAACACAGCAAGGAAAGGGCGGATAAACCCCTTTTATTTAACCAGCGAAAAACACATTGAGACCCAGGTCTCATTTGCAAAGGTGCCTTGGGAACAATACAGAAAAGAAAATTATAAAATGAACTTAAAACACAAAATAAAAAAATAGCAAATATTACAGTATATACATCAACACAATCAAACAAAACAAACACATTTAGAAATATAAAAATCCCTTTCTCCTAAAGTGACCCAGAGACAACGACACATCCAAATTAAACGTTACTTGGAGATTATTCCATAAGGGACTGGTAGGAAAAGGTAGATTTACTCAACTCTGTGGATACATGTGGAGTTTCCAGCATTAACCAACCCTGTGACCTAGTGTTGTAATGCAAGTTTCTATATTTCAACAATGATGTTAAGTAAATTGGTAGTTCATCGAGTAAGGCTTTATGAACAAAAACAGAATAATGAAGTGACCTATGTGTTTTTTTTTGCGATGTCCAACCAACTTTATGATAAAGGATGTGGTGGATGTGAGTGTCAAAACTGTCAATGTTATAGAATGAAGTTTGTTATGATAACTTGTGTCCAAGGGCTTCAAAACACTGGTAGCTGTATTCATGTACAGTATATACTATTGCCATAATCTATAACAATAATAAATGTAGACTGAATGATCTGTTTTCTACTATTTAATGAAAGGCAAGCCCTATTCCTATAGACGAAGCCCAATTTAATTACTAATTTCTTGACTAACTCATCAACATGCTTTTTTAAAGATAACTTTTCTTCAATCCAGATGACCAGATATTTATCGGCGGGGACACGATCAATGGGGACACAATCTACTTATGCACAAATCATCAGGTACATTATTATTATATTTGAAAAATAACCTGCACTTGGTTTTACCAGCATTTACCAGCTTTCTGCGAGGTAGTAAAAGAAGAGTGAAGAGTCAACAGAGCTTAAGCTGCCGTAGCGGCGGTAATGTATAGAACAGTGTCATCTGTGCACAGATGAAAGTGACAGTTTGTACAGATAGCATTGGTCTATCAATATACTGAAAAAAACTGGACCAAGAATCAAACCTGGTGGGACACCTTTTGTTATGTCTAGAAATCCTGATATAATGCCATCAGTAAGTACACAATGTTTTCTGTCTTTTAAATAATTCTCTAACCAGCTACAAGCAGCCCGATCTAAGCCAATCATAGAGAGTTTCTGAATAAGTAAGGTGTGATCCAAGCTGAGTATTAATCAATGATTCCAGGATTTTGCTAGGCAAGAGAGTTTGGAAATGGAACAATAATTATTTAGATCACTCTGGGGTGCCACCTTTATGTAGTGGAAGCACATGGCCGCCTTCAAACTCTAGGAATAGTACTAAATATAATTGTCAAGCAAAATATATGTGTTAATGCTTCCGACATCAATGGAGCAGAAAGCTGTAACAAGAAGGGATCAAATCAAATCAAATCAAGTGTATTTGTCACATACACATGGTTAGCAGATGTTAATGCGAGTGTAGCGAAATGCTTGTGCTTCTAGTTCCGACAATGCAGTAATAAACAACAAGTAATCTAACTAACAATTCCAAAACTACTGTCTTATATACACAAGTGTAAGGGGATAAAGAATATGTACATAAAGATATATGAATGAGTGATGGTACAGAGCGGCATAGGCAAGATACAGTAGATGGTATCGAGTACAGTAT
>NW_025752642.1:0-12182 GCF_021184085.1 Oncorhynchus gorbuscha
AATGTCTGAATTTGTCGATGGTGGTTATACAAAGTGAGTCTCCTTGTGTACTAATAATAATAATAAGTACTAAGCCTACTAATGAGAATGACTGATTATTATAATGATAAGTATATGAATAATTGTGTTAATAACAAGCAGGAGATCAAGACAGAGGATAGGAGGAAGAGTTTTACCTGCTTATGACAGGTTGTGAGTTAGAATATCAATATTTTTTTCTGACCGTTTGGAACAACACAACAAATACAATAATAATTGACAAACAAATTACAATCAACGCCATATGGTTTGTTCTAACAATAAAATAGCTTTTAAAGTTTTTAGTACAGCCAAAATGAATAACAGTTAACTTTAGCCGACATGTTGCAGGTCATCTATTGTTGAATTATTCAGGCTCCCTTTGTTATTCAGTTTGATCATTAAAATGCTTGTGAATATATTCCCTACATAGGGCACTATTTTAGACCAGAGTCCTATGGAACCATATTCCCTATATAGTGTACTACTTTAGACCAGAGTCCTATAGAACCCTATTCCCTACATAGTGCACTACTTTAGCCCAGAGTCCTATGGAACCATGTTCCCTATATAGTGCACTACTTTAGACCAGAGTCCTATGGAACCATATTCCCTACATAGTGCACTACTTTAGACCAGAGTCCTATAGAACCATATTCCCTATATAGTGCACTACTTTAGACCAGAGTCCTATAGAACCATATTCCCTATATAGTGCACTACTTTAGACCAGAGTCCTATGGAACCATATTCCCTATATAGTGCACTACTTTAGACCAGAGTCCTATGGAACCATATTCCCTATATAGTGTACGGGGAGGAGACTCACGCCTCATTTACTGTCAAGTCTGTAGTACTTTCAGAACTTGTGATGCATCATCACCAGTCTTTGTGTGACATGTCCCCATTGTCATACCATATTGTAAGGCATACCTGTTTTTATCTCACAGATGTGAATGCTTTGCATCAGGTCCTTCTGTAGCTCAGTTGGTAGAGCATGGCTCTTGTAACGCCAGGGTAGTGGGTTCGATCCCCGGGACCACCCATACGTAGAATGTATGCACACATGACTGTAAGTTGTGGTCCTTCTGTAGCTCAGTTGGTAGAGCATGGCGCTTGTAACGCCAGGGTAGTGGGTTCAATCCCCGGGACCACCCATGCGTAGAATGTATGCACACATGACTGTAAGTCGCTTTGGATAAAAGCGTCTGCTAAATGGCATAAATTATTATTATTATTACTACTTTAGACCAGAGTCCTATGGAACCATATTCCCTATATAGTGCACTACTTTAGACCAGAGTCCTATAGAACCATATTCCCTACATAGTGCACTACTTTAGACCAGAGTCCTATAGAACCATATTCCCTATATAGTGCACTACTTTAGACCAGAGTCCTATAGAACCCTATTCCCTACATAGTGCACTACTTTAGCCCAGAGTCCTATGGAACCATGTTCCCTATATAGTGCACTACTTTAGCCCAGAGTCCTATGGAACCATATTCCTATATAGTGCACTACTTTAGACCAGAGTCCTATAGAACCATATTCCCTATATAGTGCACTACTTTAGACCAGAGTCCTATAGAACCATATTCCCTACATAGTGCACTACTTTAGACCAGAGTCCTATAGAACCATATTCCCTATATAGTGCACTACTTTAGACCAGAGTCCTATAGAACCCTATTCCTACATAGTGCACTACTTTGCCCAGAGTCCTATGGAACCATGTTCCCTATATAGTGCACTACTTTAGCCCAGAGTCCTATGGAACCATATTCCCTATATAGTGCACTACTTTAGACCAGAGTCCTATAGAACCATATTCCCTATATAGTGCACTACTTTAGACCAGAGTCCTATGGAACCATGTTCCCTATATAGTGCACTACTTTAGCCCAGAGTCCTATGGATCCCTATTCCCTATGTAGTGCACTATTTTAGACAAGAGTCCTATGGAACCCTATTCCCTATATAGTGCACTACTTTAGACCAGAGTCCTATGGAACCCTATTCCCTACATAGGGCACTACTTTAGACCAGAATCCTATTGGGCCCTATTCCCTATATAGGGCACTACTTTAGACCAGAGTCCTATGGGGCCCTATTCCCTATATAGTGCACTACTTTACACCAGAGTCCTATGGGGCCCTATTCCCTATATAGTCCACTACTTTAGACCAGAGTCCTATGGGGCCCTATTCCCTATATAGTGCACTACTTTAGACCAGAGTCCTATGGGGCCCTATTCCCTATATAGTGCACTACTTTAGACCAGAGGTCCTATTTCCCTATTCCCTACATAGTGCACTACTTTAGACCAGAGTCCTATGGGGCCCTATTCCCTATATTGTGCACTACTTTAGACCAGAATCCTATTGGGCCCTATTCCCTATATAGGGCACTACTTTAGACCAGAGTCCTATGGGGCCCTATTCCCTATATAGTGCACTACTTTACACCAGAGTCCTATGGGGCCCTATTCCCTATATAGTCCACTACTTTAGACCAGAGTCCTATGGGGCCCTATTCCCTATATAGTGCACTACTTTACACCAGAGTCCTATGGGGCCCTATTCCCTATATAGTCCACTACTTTAGACCAGAGTCCTATGGGGCCCTATTCCCTATATAGTGCACTACTTTAGACCAGAGTCCTATGGGGCCCTATTCCCTATATAGTGCACTACTTTAGACCAGAGTCCTATGGGGCCCTATTCCCTACATAGTGCACTACTTTAGACCAGAGTCCTATGGGGCCCTATTCCCTATATAGTGCACTACTTTAGACCAGAATCCTATTGGGCCCTATTCCCTATATAGGGCACTACTTTAGACCAGAGTCCTATGGGGCCCTATTCCCTATATAGTGCACTACTTTACACCAGAGTCCTATGGGGCCCTATTCCCTATATAGTCCACTACTTTAGACCAGAGTCCTATGGGCCCTATTCCCTATATAGTGCACTACTTTAGACCAGAGTCCTATGGGGCCCTATTCCCTATATAGTGCACTACTTTAGACCAGAGTCCTATGGGGCCCTATTCCGTACATAGTGCACTACTTTAGACCAGAGTCCTATGGGGCCCTATTCCCTATATTGTGCACTACTTTACACCAGAGTCCTATGGGCCCTATTCCCTATAGAGCACTACTTTACACCAGAGTCCTATGGGGCCCTATTCCCTATATAGTCCACTACTTTAGACCAGAGTCCTATGGGGCCCTATTCCCTATATAGTGCACTACTTTAGACCAGAGTCCTATGGGGCCCTATTCACTATATAGTGCACTACTTTAGACCAGAGTCCTATGGGGCCCTATTCCCTATATAGTGCACTACTTTACACCAGAGTCCTATGGGGCCCTATTCCCTATATAGTGCACTACTTTAGACCAGAGTCCTATGAGGCCCTATTCACTATATAGTGCACTACTTTAGACCAGAGTCCTATGGGGCCCTATTCCCTATATAGTGCACTACTTTAGACCAGAGTCCTATGGGGCCCTATTCACTATATAGTGCACTACTTTAGACCAGAGTCCTATGGGGCCCTATTCCCTATATAGTGCACTACTTTAGACCAGAGTCCTATGGGGCCCTATTCCCTACATAGTGCACTACTTTAGACCAGAGTCCTATGGGGCCCTATTCCCTATATAGTGCACTACTTTAGACCAGAGTCCTATGGGGCCCTATTCCCTACATAGTGCACTACTTTAGACCAGAGTCCTATAGAACCCTATTCCCTACATAGTGCACTACTTTAGACCAGAGTCCTATGGAACCCTATTCCCTATATAGTGCACTACTTTAGACCAGAGTCCTATGGGGCCCTATTCCCCTATATAGTGCACTACTTTAGACCAGAGTCTTATAGAACCCTATTCCCTATATAATTTTACTTTAGACCAGAGTCCTATGGGGCCCTATTCCCTATATAGTGCACTACTTTAGACCAGAGTCTTATAGAACCCTATTCCGTATATAGTGCACTACTTTAGACCAGAGTCCTATGGGACCCTATTCCCTATATAATGCACTACTTTAGACCAGAGTCCTATAGAACCCTATTCCCTATATAGTGCACTACTTTAGGCCAGAGTCCTATGGAACCCTATTCCCTATATAGTGCACTATTTTAGACCAGAGTCCTATGGGGCCCTATTCCCTACATAGTAGGGAATCTAGGGGGGCATTTGGGACACAGGCCCAGCCAGGAAAGTAAGACAATGAAGACAATGAAGTATCCACACTGGCATACACACACACACACACACACACACACACACACACACACACACACACACACACACACACACACACACACACACACACACACACACACACACACACACACACACACACACACACAGGTTTATGGTACGAAAATGGTGTTACACAGTATACGGCTACGTGGGTCAACGTACTATCGTAAAACAAGGAAAACTCTCCCTCGTAGGGACGTTTCCCACATCCCCATGAGGACAAAGGATATTTGACCAAGTTTAGGGTTAGGGTAAGGGGTTAGGAACAGAGCATCAGTGTTAGAAGGGGAACATAGGGCTCTGGTCAGAACTAGTACACTACGTAGGGATCAGGGTGCCATAGGGCTCTGGTCAGAACTAGTACACTACGTAGGGATCAGGGTGCCATAGGGCTCTGGTCAGAACTAGTACACTACGTAGGGATCAGGGTGCCATAGGGCTCTGGTCAGAACTAGTACACTATGTAGGGATCAGGGTGCCATAGGGCTCTGGTCAGAACTAGTACACTATGTAGGGATCAGGGTGCCATAGGGCTCTGGTCAGAACTAGTACACTACGTAGGGATCAGGGTGCCATAGGGCTCTGGTCAGAACTAGTACACTACGTAGGGATCAGGGTGCCATAGGGCTCTGGTCAGAACTAGTACACTACGTAGGGATCAGGGTGCCATAGGGCTCTGGTCAGAACTAGTACACTATGTAGGGATCAGGGTGCCATAGGGCTCTGGTCAGAACTAGTACATGGTATCTACTGGGAGGTACTGAACGGTATCTACTGGGAGGTACTGAATGGTATCTACTGGGAGGTACTGAATGGTATCTACTGGGAGGTACTGAATGGTATCTACTGGGAGGTACTGAATGGTATCTACTGGGGGTACTGAATGGTATCTACTGGGAGGTACTGAATGGTATCTACTGGGGGTACTGAATGGTATCTACTGGGAGGTACTGAATGGTATCTACTGGGGGTACTGAATGGTATCTACTGGGGGTACTGAATGGTATCTACTGGGGGTACTGAATGGTATCTACTGGAGGTGACTGAATGGTATCTACTGGGAGGTACTGAATGGTATCTACTGAAAGGTACTGAATGGTATCTACCACGAGGTACTGAATGGTATCTACCACGACTGGTACTGAATGGTATCTACTGGGAGGTACTGAATGGTATCTACTGGGAGGTACTGAATGGTATCTACTGGGGTACTGAATGGTATCTACTGGGGGTAGGTACTGAATGGTATCTACTGGGGGTACTGAATGGTATCTACTGGGGGTACTGAATGGTATCTACTGGGGTACTGAATGGGTATCTACCACTACTGGGAGGTACTGAATGGTATCTACTGGGGGTACTGAATGGTATCTACTGGGGGTACTGAATGGTATCTACCACGAGGTACTGAATGGTATCTACTGGGGGTACTGAATGGTATCTACTGGGGGTACTGAATGGTATCTACTGGGGGTACTGAATGGTATCTACTGGGAGGTACTGAATGGTATCTACTGGGGGTACTGAATGGTATCTACTGGGAGGTACTGAATGGTATCTACTGGGGGTACTGAATGGTATCTACTGGGGTACTGAATGGTATCTACTGGGAGGTACTGAATGGTATCTACTGGGGGTACTGAATGGTATCTACTGGGAGGTACTGAATGGTATCTACTGGGGGTACTGAATGGTATCTACTGGGGGTACTGAATGGTATCTACTGGGGGTACTGAATGGTATCTACTGGGGGTACTGAATGGTATCTACTGGAATGGTATCTACTGGGAGGTACTGAATGGTATCTACTGGGGGTACTGAATGGTATCTACTGGGAGGTACTGAATGGTATCTACTGGGGGTACTGAATGGTATCTACTGGGAGGTACTGAATGGTACTGAATGGTATCTACTGGGAGGTACTGAATGGTATCTACTGGGGGTACTGAATGGTATCTACTGGGAGGTACTGAATGGTATCTACTGGAGGTACTGAATGGTATCTACTGGGAGGTACTGAATGGTATCTACTGGGGGTACTGAATGGTATCTACTGGGGGTACTGAATGGTATCTACTGGAATGGTATCTACTGGGAGGTACTGAATGGTATCTACTGGGGGTACTGAATGGTATCTACTGGGAGGTACTGAATGGTATCTACTGGGGGTACTGAATGGTATCTACTGGGAGGTACTGAATGGTATCTACTGGGAGGTACTGAATGGTATCTACTGGGAGGTACTGAATGGTATCTACTGGGAGGTACTGAATGGTATCTACTGGGAGGTACTGAATGGTATCTACTGGGGGTACTGAATGGTATCTACTGGGAATGGCATCTACTGGGAGGTACTGAATGTACTGAATGGTATCTACTGGGAGGTACTGAATGGTATCTACTGGGATGGCATCTACTGGGGTACTGAATGGTATCTACTGGGAGGTACTGAATGGTATCTACTGGGAGGTACTGAATGGTATCTACTGGGAATGAATGGTATCTACTGGGAGGTACTGAATGGTATCTACTGGGAGGTACTGAATGGTATCTACTGGGAGTACTGAATGGTATCTACTGGAGGTACTGAATGGTATCTACTGGGAGGTACTGAATGGTATCTACTGGGAGGTACTGAATGGTATCTACTGGGAGGTACTGAATGGTATCTACTGGGAGGTACTGAATGGTATCTACTGGGGTACTGAATGGTGTACTGAATGGTATCTACTGGGGAGGTACTGAATGGTATCTACTGGGAGGTACTGAATGGTATCTACTGGGAGGTACTGAATGGTATCTACTGGGGGTACTGAATGGTATCTACTGGGAGGTACTGAATGGTATCTACTGGGAGGTACTGAATGGTATCTACTGGGAGGTACTGAATGGTATCTACTGGGGGTACTGAATGGTATCTACTGGGAGGTACTGAATGGTATCTACTGGGAGGTACTGAATGGTATCTACTGGGAGGTACTGAATGGTATCTACTGGGAGGTACTGAATGGTATCTACTGGGAGGTACTGAATGGTATCTGCTGGGGTACTGAATGGCAACTGGGAGGCAATAATGGTATCTACTGGGAGGTACTGAATGGTATCTACTGGGAGGTACTGAATGGTATCTACTGGGGGTACTGAATGGTATCTACTGGGAGGTACTGAATGGTATCTACTGGGGGTACTGAATGAATGGTATCTACTGGGAGGTACTGAATGGTATCTACTGGGAGGTACTGAATGGTATCTACTGGGAGGTACTGAATGGTATCTACTGGGAGGCACTGAATGGTATCTACTGGGGGTACTGAATGGTATCTACTGGGAGGTACTGAATGGTATCTACTGGGAGGTACTGAATGGTATCTACTGGGGGTACTGAATGGTATCTACTGGGAGGTACTGAATGGTATCTACTGGGAGGTACTGAATGGTATCTACTGGGGGTACTGAATGGTATGGGAGGTACTGAATGGTATCTACTGGGAGGGTACTGAATGGCATCTACTGGGAGGTACTGAATGGTATCTACTGGGAGTACTGAATGGCACTACTGGGAGGTACTGAATGTATCTACTGGGGGTACTGAATGGCATCTACTGGGAGGTACTGAATGGTATCTACTGGGAGGTAATGGTATCTACTGGGAGGTACTGAATGGCATCTACTGGGAGGTACTGAATGGTATCTACTGGGAGGTACTGAATGGTATCTACTGGAGGTACTCGAATGGCATCTACTGGGGGTACTGAATGGTATCTACTGGGAGGTACTGAATGGTATCTACTGGGAGGTACTGAATGGTATCTACTGGGAGGAGGTACTGAATGGTATCTACTGGGAGGTACTGAATGGTATCTACTGGGAGGTACTGAATGGTATCTACTGGGGGTACTGAATGGTATCTACTGGGGGCACTGAATGGTACTGAATGGTATCTACTGGGAGGTACTGAATGGTATCTACTGGGAGGTACTGAATGGTATCTACTGGGAGGTACTGAATGGCATCTACTCTACTGGGAGGTACTGAATGGTATCTACTGGGAGGTACTGAATGGTATCTACTGGGAGGTACTGAATGGTATCTACTGGGGGTACTACTGGGAGGCATGAATGGCATCTACTGGGAGGTACTGAATGGTATCTACTGGGAGGTACTGAATGGTATCTACTGGGAGGTACTGAATGGTATCTACTGGGGGTACTGAATGGTATCTACTGGGAGGTACACTGAATGGTATCTACTGAATACTGGTATCTACTGGGAGGTACTGAATGGTATCTACTGGGGGGTACTGAATGGTATCTACTGGGTACTGAATGGTATCTACTGGGAGGTACTGAATGGTATCTACTGGGAGGTACTGAATGGTATCTACTGGGAGTACTGAATGGTATCTACTGGGAGGTACTGAATGGTATCTACTGGGAGGTACTGAATGGTATCTACTGGGGGTACTGAATGGTATCTACTGGGGGTACTGAATGGTATCTACTGGGGGTACTGAATGGTATCTACTGGGGGTACTGAATGGTATCTACTGGGAGGTACTGAGTGGTATCTACTGGGAGGTACTGAATGGTATCTACTGGGATAGCATCATTGAATGGTATCTACTGAGGTACTGAATGGTATCTACTGGGAGGTACTGAATGGTATCTACTGGGGGTACTGAATGGTATCTACTGGGAGGCACTGAATGGTATCTACTGGGAGGTACTGAATGGAATATCTACTGGGAGGTACTGAATGGTATCTACTGGGAGTACTGAATGGTATCTACTGGGAGGTACTGAATGGTATCTACTGGGAGGTACTGAATGGTATCTACTGGGGGTGACTGAATGGTATCTACTGGAGGTACTGAATGGTATCTACTGGAGGTACTGAATGGTATCTACTGGGAGGTACTGAATGGTATCTACTGAGGTACTGAATGGTATCTACTGGAATGGTATCTATATATAAATATATATATATATGCTGCAGACGGCGTACTCATAAAAGAATACATTCTAAATGGGTGGTCCCATCTACTGGGAGGTACTGAATGGCATCTACTGGGGGTACTGAATGGTACCTACTGAGCTACTGAAGGACTATCTACTGGGAGGTACTGAATGGTATCTGAATGGTATCTACTGGGGAGGTACTGAATGGTATCTACTGGGAGTACTGAATGGTATCTACTGGGAGCACTGAATGGTATCTACTGGGAGGTACTGAATGGTATCTACTGGGGGCACTGAATGGCATCTACTGGGAATGGTATCTGCTGGGAGGTACTGAATGGTATCTACTGGGAGGTACTGAATGGTATCTACAAGGGAGGTACTGAATGGTATCTAGCTGAATGGTATCTACTGGGAGGTACTGAATGGTATCTACTGGGAGGACTGAATGGTCTACTGAATGCTATCTGGGGGTACTGAATGGCATCTACTGGGGCTACTGAATGGCATCTACTGGGAGGTACTGAATGGTATCTACTGGGAGGTACTGAATGGTATCTACTGGGAGGCACTGAATGGTATATACCTGGGGTACTGAATGGTATCTACTGGGAGGTACTGAATGGCATCTACTGGGGGCACTGAATGGCATCTACTGGGGAGGTACTGAATGGTATCTACTGGGGGTCTGAATGGTATCTACTGGGAGGTACTGAATGCATTCACTGGGAGCACTGGAATGGCATTCCATTGGGAGGTACTGAATGGTATCTACTGGGGGTACTGAATGGTATCTACTGGGAGTACTGAATGGCATCTACTGGGGGTACTGAATGGTATCTACTGAGGTACTGAATGGTATCTACTGGAGGTACTGAATGGTATCTACTGGGAGTACTGAATGCATCTACTGGGAGGTACTGAATGGCATCTACTGGGAGGTACTGAATGGTATCTACTGGGAGGTACTGAATGTATTCACTGGGAGAAATTGAATGGTATCTACTGGGAGTACTGAATGGCATCTACTGGGGTACTGGAATGGTATCTACTGGGAGGGTACTGAATGGTATCTATCAGAGTACTGAATGGTATCTACTGGGAGGTACCTGAATGGTATCTACTGGGAGGTACTGAATGGCATCTACTGGGGTACTGAATGGTATCTACTGGGGGTACTGAATGGTATCTACTGGGAGGTACTGAATGGTATCTACTGGGAGGTACTGAATGGTATCTACTGGGAGGTACTGAATGGTATCTACTGAATGGTATCTATATATAAATATATATATATGCCATTTAGCAGACGCTTTATCCAAAGCGACTTTACAGTCATGTGTGCATACATTCTACTTATGGGTGGTCCCGATCAAACCCACTACCCTGGCGTTGCAAGCGCCCATGCTCTACCAACTGAGCTACAGAAGGTATCTACTGGGAGTACTGAATGGTATCTACTGGGAGGTACTGAATGGTATCTACTGGGAGGTACTGAATGGTATCTACTGGGAGGTACTGAATGGTATCTACTGGGAGGTACTGAATGGTATCTACTGGGAGTACTGAATGGTATCTACTGGGGGTACTGAATGGTATCTACTGGGAGGTACTGAATGGTATCTACTGGGAGGTACTGAATGGTATCTACTGGGAGGTACTGAATGGTATCTACTGGGAGGTACTGAATGGTATCTACTGGAGGTACTGAATGGTATCTACTGGGAGGTACTGAATGGTATCTACTGGGAGGTACTGAATGGTATCTACTGGGAGGTACTGAATGGTATCTACTGGGAGGTACTGAATGGTATCTACTGGAATGGTATCTATATATAAATATATATATATATGCCATTTAGCAGACGCTTTTATCCAAAGCGACTTACAGTCATGTGTGCATACATTCTACTTATGGGTGGTCCCGGGGATCAAACCCACTACCCTGGCGTTACAAGCGCCATGCTCTACCAACTGAGCTACAGAAGGACTATCTACTGGGAGGTACTGAATGGTATCTGAATGGTATCTACTGGGAGGTACTGAATGGTATCTACTGGGAGGTACTGAATGGTATCTACTGGGAGGTACTGAATGGTATCTACTGGGAGGTACTGAATGGTATCTACTGGGGGTACTGAATGGTATCTACTGGGAGGTACTGAATGGTATCTACTGGGAGGTACTGAATGGTATCTACTGGGGGTATTGAATGGTATCTACAAGGGGGTACTGAATGGTATCTACTGGGAGCTACTGAATGGTATCTACTGGGAGGTACTGAATGGTATCTACTGGGAGGTACTGAATGGTATCTACTGGGAGGTACTGAATGGTATCTACTGGGAGCTACTGAATGGTATCTACTGGGAGGTACTGAATGGTATCTACTGGGAGGTACTGAATGGTATCTACTGGGAGGTACTGAATGGTATCTACTGGGAGGTACTGGAATGGTATCTACTGGGAGGTACTGAATGGTATCTACTGGGGGTACTGAATGGTATCTACTGGGAGGTACTGAATGGTATCTACTGGGGGTACTGAATGGTATCTACTGGGGGTACTGAATGGTATCTACTGGGAGGTACTGAATGGTATCTACTGGGAGGTACTGAATGGTATCTACTGGGGGTACTGAATGGTATCTACTGGGAGGTACTGAATGGTATCTACTGGGAGGTACTGAATGGTATCTACTGGGAGGTACTGAATGGTATCTACTGGGAGGTACTGAATGGTATCTACTGGGAGGTACTGAATGGTATCTACTGGGGGTACTGAATGGTATCTACTGGGTACTGAATGGTATCTACGGGGGAGGTACTGAATGGTATCTACTGGGAGGTACTGAATGGTATCTACTGGGAGGTACTGAATGGTATCTACTGGGAGGTACTGAATGGTATCTACTGGGAGGTACTGAATG
>NW_025752643.1:0-12178 GCF_021184085.1 Oncorhynchus gorbuscha
TTTTACAGTTTCCCACCACAGAGTAACCCACATACACAGACCTACAGTGCCTTCAGAAAATGTGCACATCCCTTGACTTTTTTCCACATTTTGTTGTTACATCCTGAATTTAAAATGGATGAAATTAAGATGTGTTACTGGCCTACACACAATACCCCATAATGTCAAAGTTGAATTATGGTTTTTGAGAATATTTTTTTCTTTCTAATTAAGTAAAAATGAAACCTCAAATGTTTTGAGTCAAAGCATTCAACCCTTTCATTATGGCCTAAATAAGTCCAGGAATAAAAATGTGCTTAACGAGTCACGAACTCACTCTGTGTACAATAAATAGTGTTTAACATGACTTTTGAATGACTACCTCATCTCTGTACTCCACACATACAATTATTTGTAAGATCCCTCAGTTGAGCAGTGAATTTCAAACAAAGGGAGGTTTTGTCACGACTCTTGTCGTCGGTGGAAGAAGTGGACCAAAGCGCAGCATGGTAAGTGTTCATGATTTATTATCAAAACACTTGAACAAAATAACAAAGAGCAAAACGACAACGAACAGTTCTGTCAGGTGCAGAAACACAAAACAGAAAATAATCACCCACAAACACAGGTGGCAACAGGCTGCCAAAGTATGATTTCCAATCAGAGACAACGATAGACAAAATACAAAACCTAGAAATAAAGAACATAGAATGTTCATAGAATGTTCCACCCAAATCACACCCTGACCAAACCAAATAGAGACATAAATAGGCTCTCTAGGGTCAGGGTGTGACAGGTTTTCCAACACAAACAAATACAAAAAAGCAGTCATTGAATATCCATTTGAGCTTTGTGAAGTTATTAATTACACTTTGGATGGTGTATCAATACAACCAGTCACTACAAAGATACAGCCAGGAAAAGATACAGGAAAAGATACAAGATACAGGAAGGAAACCACTCAGGGATTTCACCATGAGGTCAATGGTGACTTTAAAACAGTAAGGGTTTAAACATTAATTATAGTAAGAGTTACAAGGAGAAAATCGGACTTCTCTGAAATTAATATGGATGGCCCTCCCTTCAGCAAAATAAAGAAACATATTGTTTTTAATCAAATTAATTATAGTAGTAGCAAGCCATCACATTTGACCGGTCCTCCTCATCTTTACGCTTTCCTTCTCAAACTGTCATGTTTTGTCTTAGATTGTCTTGTCATTTTGCTTTTCCTTCTGTTCGTTTTCCCCCTGCTGGTCTTTTTTAGGTTCGTTTCCTTTTTCTCTCTCCCTTCCTCTCTCTCTTCTCTCTATCGCTCCGCTCCTGCTCCCAGCTGTTCCTATTCCCCTAATCAATCATTTAGTCTTCCCACACCTGTTCCCTATCCTTTTCCCTGATTAGAGTCCCTATTTCTCCCCTTGTTTTCCGTTCCTGCCCTGTCGGATCCTTGTCTATTGTTCACCGTGCTGTGTCTGTGTATCGCCCTGTCGTGTCGTGTTTCCCTCAGATGCTGCGTGGTGAGCAGGTGTCTGAGTCTACATGTCATGCCTTCCCAGGCAAACTGCAGTTCTTGATCGAGTCTCCAGTCTGTTCTCGTCGGCCAGTGGAATTATGCCTTATGATTGTAAATTTACTTTACTGGATTAAAGACTCTGTTTTCGCCAAGTTGCTTTTGGGTCCTCATTCACCTGCATAACACAAACTGAACAGAGCATAGGCAATTGGCTAGTCTGCATGTAAGAGAGTGCAAATTCAGAAGATGCCTTTGACTCTCCCCTTAACTGTCACTGTAGGCCTATCTATCACTCCAGTGTTTAATTGGTATATCGTAATTACTTCGCCACCATGGCCTATTTGTTGCCTTACCTCCCTTATCTTACCTCATTTGCACTGTATATAGACTTTTCTACTGTATTGTTGACTCTATGTTTGTTTTATTCCACTTGTAACTCTGTGTTGTTGTACTGTATGTGTCACACTGCTTTGCTTTATCTTGGCCAGGTCGCAGTTGTAAATGAGAACATGTTCTCAACTGGCCTACCTGGTTAAATAAAGGTGTTCTCAACTAACCTACCTGGTTAAATAAAGGTGTTCTCAACTGGGCCTACCTGGTTAAATAAAGGTGTTCTCAACTAGCCTACCTGGTTAAATAAAGGTGTTCTCAACTAGCCTACCTGGTTAAATAAAGGTGTTCTCAACTAGCCTACCCAAGGTGTTCTCAACTAGCCTACCTGGTTAAATAAAGGTGTTCTCAACTGGCCTACCTGGTTAAATAAAGGTGTTCTCAACTAGCCTACCTGGTTAACAAAGGTGTTCTCAACTAGCCTACCTGGTTAAATAAAGGTGTTCTCAACTAGCCTACCTGGTTAAATAAAGGTGTTCTCAACTACCTACCTGGTTAAATAAAGGTGTTCTCAACTAGCCTACCTGGTTAAATAAAGGTGTTCTCAACTGGCCTACCTGGTTAAATAAAGGTGTTCTCAACTAACCTACCTGGTTAAATAAAGGTGTTCTCAACTAGCCTACCTGGTTAAATAAAGGTGTTCTCAACTAAGCCTACCTGGTTAAATAAAGGTGTTCTCAACTACTACCTACAAATAAAGGTGTTCTCAACTAGCCTACCTGGTTAAATAAAGGTGTTCTCAACTGGCCTACCTGGTTAAATAAAGGTGTTCTCAACTAGCCTACCTGGTTAAATAAAGGTGTTCTCAACTGGCCTACCTGGTTAAATAAAGGTGTTCTCAACTAACCTACCTGGTTAAATAAAGGTGTTCTCTACTAGCCTACCTGGTTAAATAAAGGTGTTGTCAACTAACCTACCTGGTTAAATAAAGGTGTTCTCAACTAACCTACCTGGTTAAATAAAGGTGTTCTCAACTAGCCTACCTGGTTAAATAAAGGTGTTCTCAACTAACCTACCTGGTTAAATAAAGGTGTTCTCAACTAGCCTACCTGGTTAAATAAAGGTGTTCTCAACTAACTCACCTGGTTAAATAAAGGTGTTCTCAACTAGCCTACCTGGTTAAATAAAGGTGTTCTCAACTGGCCTACCTGGTTAAATAAAGGTGTTCTCAACTAGCCTACCTGGTTAAATAAAGGTGTTCTCAACTAGCCTACCTGGTTAAATAAAGGTGTTCTCAACTAGCCTACCTGGTTAAATAAAGGTGTTCTCAACTAGCCTACCTGGTTAAATAAAGGTGTTCTCAACTAACCTACCTGGTTAAATAAAGGTGTTCTCAACTAGCCTACCTGGTTAAATAAAGGTGTTCTCAACTAGCCTACCTGGTTAAATAAAGGTGTTCTCAACTGGCCTACCTGGTTAAATAAAGGTGTTCTCAACTAGCCTACCTGGTTAAATAAAGGTGTTCTCAACTAGCCTACCTGGTTAAATAAAGGTGTTCTCAACTAGCCTACCTGGTTAAATAAAGGTGTTCTCAACTAGCCTACCTGGTTAAATAAAGGTGTTCTCAACTAGCCTACCTGGTTAAATAAAGGTGTTCTCAACTGGCCTACCTGGTTAAATAAAGGTGTTCTCAACTAGCCTACCTGGTTAAATAAAGGTGTTCTCAACTGGCCTACCTGGTTAAATAAAGGTGTTCTCAACTAGCCTACCTGGTTAAATAAAGGTATTCTCAACTAGCCTACCTGGTTAAATAAAGGTGTTCTCAACTAGCCTACCTGGTTAAATAAAGGTGTTCTCAACTGGCCTACCTGGTTAAATAAAGGTGTTCTCAACTAGCCTACCTGGTTAAATAAAGGTGTTCTCAACTAGCCTACCTGGTTAAATAAAGGTGTTCTCAACTAGCCTACCTGGTTAAATAAAGGTGTTCTCAACTAGCCTACCTGGTTAAATAAAGGTGTTCTCAACTAGCCTACCTGGTTAAATAAAGGTGTTCTCAACTAGCCTACCTGGTTAAATAAAGGTGTTCTCAACTAGCCTACCTGGTTAAATAAAGGTGTTCTCAACTAGCCTACCTGGTTAAATAAAGGTGTTCTCAACTAGCCTACCTGGTTAAATAAAGGTGTTCTCAACTAGCCTACCTGGTTAAATAAAGGTGTTCTCAACTAGCCTACCTGGTTAAATAAAGGTGTTCTCAACTAGCCTACCTGGTTAAATAAAGGTGTTCTCAACTAGCCTACCTGGTTAAATAAAGGTGTTCTCAACTAGCCTACCTGGTTAAATAAAGGTGTTCTCAACTAGCCTACCTGGTTAAATAAAGGTGTTCTCAACTAGCCTACCTGGTGAAATAAAGGTGTTCTCAACTAGCCTACCTGGTTAAATAAAGGTGTTCTCAACTAGCCTACCTGGTTAAATAAAGGTGTTCTCAACTAGCCTACCTGGTTAAATAAAGGTGTTCTCAACTAGCCTACCTGGTTAAATAAAGGTGTTCTCAACTAGCCTACCTGGTTAAATAAAGGTGTTCTCAACTGGCCTACCTGGTTAAATAAAGGTGTTCTCAACTAGCCTACCTGGTTAAATAAAGGTGTTCTCAACTAGCCTACCTGGTTAAATAAAGGTGTTCTCAACTAGCCTACCTGGTTAAATAAAGGTGTTCTCAACTAGCCTACCTGGTTAAATAAAGGTGTTCTCAACTAGCCTACCTGGTTAAATAAAGGTGTTCTCAACTAGCCTACCTGGTTAAATAAAGGTGTTCTCAACTAGCCTACCTGGTTAAATAAAGGTGTTCTCAACTAGCCTACCTGGTTAAATAAAGGTGTTCTCAACTAACCTACCTGGTTAAATAAAGGTGAAATAAAAAGGCAGCACACAAAGTTTTTGATCAGCAAGAGCAGAGCAGGCCGGGCTCAGGGTTGGAATATCCTTTGCCGTGTGTAATGCAGCCTAGTTTAATTTACACCATCCCAGCAGCTATCTTAGAAATATAACTGTACTCTGTTCTTCTCTGAGCATGCACGTCGTAGCCAATAGCCTATAGGCTATGGATAATTTTATTGAGACCACACTAAATAGCTTATATCTCGTTGGCTGGCCCTCGCTTCATACTCACGCCAAACCCACTGGCTCCATGTCATCTACAAGACCCTGCTAGGTAAAGTCCCCCTTATCTCAGCTCGTTGGTCACTATAGCATCTCCCACCTGTAGCACACGCAATGCCCAGCAGGTATATCTCTAGTCACCCCCAAAACCAATTCTTTATTTGGCCACCTCTCCTTCCAGTTCTCTGCTGCCAATGACTGGAACGAACTACAAAAATCTCTAAAACTGGAAACACTTATCTCCCCTCACTAGCTTTAAGCACCAACTGTCAGAGCAGCTCACAGATTACTGCACCTGTACATAGCCCACTATAATTTAGCCCAAACAACTACCTCTTTCCCAACTGTATTTCATTTATTTATTTATTTTAGCTCCTTTGCACCCCATTATTTTTATTTATACTTTGCACATTCTTCCATTTGCAAAACTACCATTCCAGTGTTTTACTTGCTATATTGTATTTATTTTGCCACCATGGCCTTTTTGCCTTTACCTCCATTATCTCACCTCATTTTTGCTCACATCGTATATAGACTTGTTTATACTGTATTATTGACTGTATGTTTGTTTTACTCCATGTGTAACTCTGTGTCGTTGTATGTGTCGAGAACTGCTTTGCTTTATCTTGGCCAGATTCGTAATTGTAAATGAGAACTTGTTTCTCAACTTGTGCTACCTGGTTAAATAAAGGTGAAATAAAATAAAAAATAAAAATAACTGCATATGCGCACTGTTGATGTTAAACGCCCAGCAGAGAATCAGAGATGAGGATCGGCACCTGGCACACATCGATTATATAGCCTAACAAGCAACTCATTTTTTAAAACACTGAAAAATATTAAAATATTTAAAACATTTTTTATTTCTCTATTTACATTTCAAATTACATGACCCTCCCCGATTAAAGAAAAGTGAAGCCCTCCGCCTTGACTGAAATTGAAAAGCATCACCCTCCCCCATTTTCTTTCCAGGTAACCATTCTGACATTGTGATCCATCCCTTGCAGATGGCTGTGATAGGGAAAACTGAGGATGGACCAACAGCATCACAGTCACTCCACAATAATAACCCAGATGACAGAGCGAAATGAAGGTAGCCTGAACAGAATAACAAATATTCTTCAAACATGCATCCTGTTTACAATAAGGCACTAAAAGTAAAACTGCAAAATGTGGCAGTGAAATTCCCTTTATTTCCTGAATAAAAACGTTATGTTTGGGGCAAATCCAACACGTCACTGAGTACCACTCTTCATATTTGCAGCATAGTGGTCAAACCAACCTACCCACCACAGTAGCAACCCACAGACCTAACTCTCCACCCACCACAGAGTAATCCCACAGACCTAACCTACCCACCAGCTAGAGAAGCCCACACAAAACAGAGCTAACCTACCCACCAGAGTAACCTACAGACCTAACCTACCCACCACAGAGTAACCCACAGACCTAACTCACCTACCACAGAGTAACCCATAGACCTAACCTACCCACCACAGAGTAACCCACAGACCTAACCTACCCACCACAGAGTAACCCACAGACCTAACCTACCCACCACAGAGAAGCCCACACAAAACAGAGCTAACCTACCCACCACAGAGTAACCCACAGACCTAACCTACCCACCACAGAGTAACCCACAGACCTAACCTACCCACCACAGAGTAACCCACAGACCTAACCTACCCACCACAGAGTAACCCACAGACCTAACCTATCCACCACAGAGTAACCCACAGACCTAACCTACCCACCACAGAGTAACCCACAGACCTAACCTACCCACCACAGAGTAACCCATAGACCTAACCTACCCACCACAGAGTAACCCATAGACCTAACCTACCCACCACAGAGTAACCCACAGACCTAACCTACCCACCACAGAGTAACCCACAGACCTAACCTACCCACCACAGAGTAACCCACAGACCTAACCTACCCACCACAGAGTAACCCACAGACCTAACCTACCCACCACAGAGAAGCCCACACAAAACAGACCTAACCTATCCACTACAGAGTGGCTAGAAAGCCGGTGACGTCGAACGCCCCCCGAACAAGGAGAGGAGCTGTCTTCGGCGGAAGTCGTGACAGATAGGAAGCAGATAGGAAGCAAGCCTGATAAACCAAACCACTAATCTTTCTGATGATTCCAACAGATTTCATCACGTTGCTGCAAACAAATGGAATAGGATCTTTTCATCACTTAGAACTCAGAGGAATCTAGTGGATGTGACTGGTTCCATTTCATTACCACCAATTGAGATTCTAGCTCTTTTTTCTTCTTATTCTTACTAGTGAACACAATACATTTGGATTTTTTTAAACATTAAAATATATATATTTGTTAATCTGGAACCATTCAGAAAATGTGGCCATGCCTGAGTTTGCTTCATTAATTAGTGAGTCAAAATTATTGTGTGATAAAAATCAGCAAAGGGAATGGGAAGTAGAGTAGAAGACACAGTAGCAAGGTCATTGATATAGATTAGGAATTTAAAAAAAGTCCAATTATCGAACCCTGTGGGACGCCACAGGATATCGTGTATGTCAGTGGTGTGTGGGTGGCACTCTCCACTCCTCTCCAAACAGTTTGCAATCCAAGGACATTATTCATTAGTTCTTGTTAAGTGTCTTATTCATATGTCACTCTGCTACACAAGGGGCATTAGTAACACAGAGACAGACACAGAGACAGACACAGAGACAGACACAGAGACAGACACAGAGACATACACAGACACACAGAGACACACAGAGACAAACACACACAACACAAATACACACACTGTGAGGTGACAGTATAGAGACAGACACAGAGACAGACACAGAGACACACACAGACACACAGAGACAAACACACACAACACAAATAAACACACTGTGAGGTGACAGTATAGAGACAGACACAGAGACAGACACAGAGACATACACAGACACACAGAGACACACAGAGACAAACACACACAACACAAATACACACACTGTGAGGTGACAGTATAGAGACAGACACAGAGACAGACACAGACACAGACACACACACACAACACAAATACACACACTGTGAGGTGACAGTATAGAGACAGACACAGACACAGAGACACACACAGACACACAGAGACAAACACACACAACACAAATACACACACTGTGAGGTGACAGTATAGAGACAGACACAGACACAGAGACAGACACAGAGACACACACAGAGACACACACAGACACACACAGACAAACACACACAACACAAATACACACAGAGACAAACACACACAACACAAATACACACACTGTGAGGTGACAGTATAGAGACAGACGAGAGACATACAGACACACATTGTGTGTGCATGTCACCTCACAGTGAGTCTGTCTCTATACTGTCACCTCACAGTGTCTCTGTTTCTATACTGTCACCTCACAGTGTGTCTGTCTCTATACTGTCACCTCACAGTGAGTCTGTCTCTATACTGTCACCTCACAGTGTGTCTGTCTTTATACTGTCACCTCACAGTGAGTCTGTCTCTATACTGTCACCTCACAGTGTGTCTGTCTCTATACTGTCACCACAGTGTGTATGTCTCTATACTGTCACCTCACAGTGTGTCTGTCTCTATACTGTCACCTCACAGTGTGTCTGTCTCTATACTGTCACCTCACAGTGTGTCTGTCTCTATACTGTCACCTCACAGTGAGTCTGTCTCTATATTGTCACCTCACAGTGTGTCTGTCTCTATACTGTCACCTCACAGTGTGTCTGTCTCTGTACTGTCACCTCACAGTGTGTCTGTCTCTATACTGTCACCTCACAGTGTGTCTATCTCTGTACTGTCACCTCACAGTGAGTCTGTCTGTAAGTTAGAATTTGTGTGTGACGATGATCCAGGGTCAGTTCATGAATAACCATTGATGTTTAGGTGTGTTGGTCTTTACACATTCGAACATTAGTGAGAGTCCTGTGCCAATCTCTTTTATCGCTCATCAGTGAGTATGTGAGTGTTTTGGCTGGTATTTCGGTGTGCACATTAATTGTTGAAGAACCACTGTGTGTGTGTGTGTGTGTGTGTGTGTGTGTGTGTGTGTGTGTGTGTGTGTGTGTGTGTGTGTGTGTGTGTGTGTGTGTGTGTGTGTGTGTGTGTGTGTGTGTGTGTGTGTGTGTGTGTGTGTGTGTGTGTGTGTGTGTGTGTGTGTGTGTGTGTGTGTAACCCCATGTATAATCCATTGAAGATGGCAAGGTTTGATCTCCTGTTAGTGGATTTGGTGGGCCTCACTTTCTATGTTAATTCAGTGTATCAGTGAGAGGACTAGTAAAATACATCTGTTGTTTTGTTCTTTCTCTTTAATTCTGTCTCTCTTTAAAGTCATCTCACACACACACACACAAACACACACACACGCCCACAAGCCCCACTTCACTAGATCTGCGATGTGACTGTTTGATGTTAACCAGAAATGATGGCGTCTCCAAATATATTCAGTCAGTTATTCTCCAAAGCTCCTTTTAATTCAACTGAGAGAATGCTCTAATCAATTCAACTCTGACTAAGCAGCTACATTAAAAAGACAAAAAAAGTGGAAATATTTAAATCTAGAGAGCAACAAACTAATAACACTCACAATCAGTTTGGATCAGGATGAGAGAAATGAGACGAAGACGAATTACTCCTTCACTCCTTCAACCCTGTTGCCGTCCACCCTGTTAGAGTCCATCCTGTTACGGTCGACCATTTTACAGTCCACCCTGTTACAGTCAACCCTGTTACAGTCCACCCTGTTATAGTCATCCCTGTTACAGTCCACCCTGTTACAGTCAACCCTGTTACAGTCCACCCTGTTATAGTCAACCCTGTTACAGTCAACCCTGTTATAGTCCACCCTGTTATAGTCCACCCTGTTACAGTCCACCCTGTTACAGTCCACCCTGTTATAGTCAACCCTGTTACAGTCCACCCTGTTATAGTCAACCCTGTTACAGTCAACTCTTTTACAGTCCACCCTTTACAGTCAACCCTGTTATGGTCAACCCTTATACAGTCAACCCTGTTATGGTCAACCCTTTTACAGTCAACCTCATTACAGTCAACCTTGTTACAGTCCACCTTGTTACAGTCAACCCTGTTACAGTCCACCTTGTTACAGTCAACCCTGTTACAGTCAAACCTGTTATAGTCAACTATTTTACAGTCCACCCTGTTATAGTCAACCCTGTTACAGTCCACCCTGTTACAGTCAACCCTTTTACAGTCAACCTTGTTACAGTCAACCTTGTTACAGTCAACCCTGTTACAGTCAACCCTGTTACAGTCCACCCTGTTACAGTCAACCCTGTTACAGTCAACTCTGTTACAGTCAACCCTGTTACAGTCCACCCTGTTATAGTCAACCCTGTTACAGTCAACCCTGGTATAGTCCACCCTGTTACAGTCCACCCTGTTACAGTCCACCCTGTTACAGTCCACCCTGTTACAGTCAACCCTGTTATAGTCAACCCTGTTACAGTCCACCCTGTTACAGTCCACCCTGTTATAGTCAACCCTGTTACAGTCCACCCTGTTACAGTCCACCCTGTTACAGTCCACCCTGTTATAGTCAACCCTGTTATGGTCAACCCTTATACAGTCAACCCTGTTATGGTCAACCTTTTTACAGTCAACCTGGTTACAGTCCACCCTTTTACAGTCCACCATGTTACAGTCAACCATGTTACAGTCAACCCTGTTACAGTCCACCCTGTTACAGTCCACCCTGTTATAGTCAACCCTGTTACAGTCCACCCTGTTATAGTCAACCCTGTTACAGTCAACTCTTTTACAGTCCACCCTGTTACAGTCAACCCTGTTATGGTCAACCCTTATACAGTCAACCCTGTTATGGTCAACCCTGTTACAGTCAAACCTGTTATAGTCAACTATTTTACAGTCCACCCTGTTATAGTCAACCCTGTTACAGTCCACCCTGTTACAGTCAACCCTTTTACAGTCAACCTTGTTACAGTCAACCTTGTTACAGTCAACCCTGTTACAGTCAACCCTGTTACAGTCCACCCTGTTACAGTCAACCCTGTTACAGTCAACTCTGTTACAGTCAACCCTGTTACAGTCCACCCTGTTATAGTCAACCCTGTTACAGTCAACCCTGTTACAGTCAACCCTGGTACCGTCCACCCTGTTACAGTCCACCCTGTTACAGTCCACCCTGTTACAGTCAACCCTGTTATAGTCAACCCTGTTACAGTCCACCCTGTTACAGTCCACCCTGTTATAGTCAACCCTGTTACAGTCCAACCCTGTTACAGTCCACCCTGTTACAGTCCACCCTGTTATAGTCAACCCTGTTATGGTCAACCTCATACAGTCAACCCTGTTACAGTCAACCTGGTTACAGTCCACCCTTTTACAGTCCACCATGTTACAGTCAACCATGTTACAGTCAACCCTGTTACAGTCCACCCTGTTACAGTCCACCCTGTTATAGTCAACCCTGTTACAGTCCACCCTGTTATAGTCAACCCTGTTACAGTCAACTCTTTTACAGTCCACCCTGTTACAGTCAACCCTGTTATGGTCAACCCTTATACAGTCAACCCTGTTATGGTCAACCCTTTTACAGTCAACCTCATTGCAGTCAACCTTGTTACAGTCCACCCTGTTACAGTCAACCCTGTTACAGTCAACCCTGTTATAGTCAACTATTTTACAGTCCACCCTGTTATAGTCAACCCTGTTATGGTCAACCCTGTTACAGTCAACCCTTATCCAGTCAACCCTGTTCCCGTCAACCATGTTACAGTCCACCCTGTTATGGTCAACCCTGTTACAGTCAACCCTGTTACAGTCCACCCTGTTACAGTCAACCCTGTTACAGGTCAACCCTGTTACAGTCCAACCCTGTTATGGTCAACCCTGTTACAGTCAGCCCTGTTATGGTCCACCCCTGTTACAGTCAACCCTGTTACAGTCCACCCTGTTACAGTCAACCTTGTTACAGTCAACCCTGGTTACAGTCACTTACAGTCCACCTGTTACAGTCAGTTACGCAACCCTGTTACAGTCAACCCTGTTATGGTCAACCCTGTTACAGTCCAATCCCTGTTATAGTCAACCCTTTCCACTAGTCAACCCTGTTACAGTCAACCCTACAGTCAACCTGTTACAGTCAACCTTGTTACAGTCCACCCTGTTACAGTCAACCCTGTTACAG
>NW_025752644.1:0-12178 GCF_021184085.1 Oncorhynchus gorbuscha
GACTATTGAAGGGGATGTGTATCCAGTCCCTCCTCCTACACCATTGAAAGACTACACCAAAGACTATTGAAGGGGATGTGTATCCAGTCCCCTCCCTCCTACACCAAAGACTATTGAAGGGGATGTGTATCCAGTCCCCTCTCCTCCTACACCAAAGACTATTGAAGGGGATGTGTATCCAGTCCCTCCTCCTACACCAAAGACTATTGAAGGGGATGTGTATCCAGTCCTCTCCCCTCCTACACCAAAGACTATTGAAGGATGTGCATCCAGTCCCTCCCCTCCTACACCAAAGACTATTGAAGGGGATGTGTATCCAGTCCTCTCCCCTCCTACACCAAAGACTATTGAAGGGATGTGTATCCAGTCCTCTCCTCCTACACCAAAGACTATTGAAGGGGATGTGTATCCAGTCCTCTCCCCTCCTACACCAAAGACTATTGAAGGGGATGTGTATCAGTCCTCTCCTCCTACACCAAAGACTATTGAAGGGGATGTGTATCCAGTCCCCTCTCCTCCTACACCAAAGACTATTGAAGGGGATGTGTATCCAGTCCTCTCCCTCCTACACCAAAGACTATTGAAGGGGATGTGTATCCAGTCCTCCTCCCCTCCTACACCAAAGACTATTGAAGGGGATGTGTATCCAGTCCCTCCCCCTCCTACACCAAAGACTATTGAAGGGATGTGTATCCAGTCCTCTCCTCCTACACCAAAGACTATTGAAGGGGATGTGTATCCAGTCCCCTCCTCCTACACCAAAGACTATTGAAGGGATGTGTATCCAGTCCTCTCCCCTCCTACACCAAAGACTATTGAAGGGATGATCCAGTCCTCTCCTCCTACACCAAAGACTATTGACTAGGGGATGTGTATCCAGTCCTCTCCCCTCCTACACCAAAGACTATTGAAGGGGATGTGTATTTTTGCGAGGCCAAGCTTTATACGTGTGTGGTCAGCTGCCTTGCAAAATAACAGGACATGAGGTAGGCGTCTGAGTTTTTTACCCTGCTTTTCAATCAAAGTCCAAAGGTCAAAAGCATCCTCAATTAAAGTGTGTGCTGGCTTCACACAGAAAAACATTTTAATTAAATTTCTCTCAGAAATCTCTCAAAATGATCAAGCAAATAATTTGTTAATGATTGAGTCACAGTGCGGTGGGAGAAAAATGCACCTCTTGGGCCCACCGAGCGAGAGAACCTCTCTCAAGCACAGAGATTTCCCCTCCTGCTTGTATTTTCTGAATGCTATTTATCGTTCCGACTTCGCTCAATACTGCTCCACAAAAACATTGCCCCCTGGGAACCTATTCAGAGGGGCGGGAAGAGCAAAAGGGTCACTCAGTGCTAAACTCAGAGCAGTGGCCGTACTCAGTGGTAGTGGACGCCAGGGGGGCTGGCTCAAAAGACCTGCCACCCCGCCCTGTGGGGCGGGTCCGACCGTCTTGTCGGTTTACAACACTTTGTGTAAGGCCCATTTACAATGTGGCGGCCATTATTGTTGCTCTCCAAAGTGCCTCTTCATTTGACCCATGTCTCTTTCTGAGCCAAAACAATTGTGTCTCTCCTCCCTTCAGCAACTTAGATGATGACCCGCTGATGACCCTAATCTGTCAATCACCCAGCCACCTCCTGTTTCTCTGTCTTCTGATTGTAATATAAAGCCAATATAAAGTGTTATGGGCCGACAATGGTATCAGTAGGTTGAATGAATGGAGCTTGTAATTTAAAGGTGGCACGCTCTAACGCCTAAGGGGCCCTTGAGCTTGCCAATAAATGTTTATGGCACTGTGTTAGTGCCTCAAGACCCCAGTTTGAGACAGTTTGCTAAAGGAGGAAAACAATACTTCCATTAACAGGTTATGTGGATTATAATTAATGGACATTTTTGAAGGGGTTAATACATTTATCGTAAGGGAAAATCAAGTCTGGAATTTCAAAGTGGAAATTACAGACTTCAGAATCCTTTTTAAACCTCAAATACACTACAAGTTGTACATTTCCTAAAAGTTCTCCTGAACTGTATTAAAGGGAGAGGATTATTAGTGACCTCCCTCCCCAGGTCCATGTAGGCTCCTGCATGTCTGCGTGGCTGTTCCCGTAAACACATCTTTCTTCTTGTTGACACGTTTATCTATTTCTCCCCATGTTATTCACTCTTTTTATATTATTCAGCGGAGCCCAATAGACACCAGAGTCTCATTTTCAATGGTGCCCTGAGGACGTAAAAAGAAAATATAAAACTACAAGATATAATAACAGGTCCATTACATTAGAACATCACAAACATCACAGGCATCATAAAACAAGTTATTAAAGTCAATCAATCAAAGAATTGCACACCTCGGTGAACACGTTTATCATCAGGGTTTTAAACTGCCCTAGTGGCACCAGGCAATCCAAATGGAATCCATTTTGTAAGTGATTCCCCCAAAATAAAATAAAATACAGATATATCTAGTTCTGTGGTGACCCGAGGAACCTCAGAGTTGACCAACCCTGTGAATGGGTTTGGCATCTCATGTTTTTATACTTTAACAACAAAGTCAGACTGTAATGAGGACCAGCCAACTTACGGGACTGTAATGAGGACCAGCCAACTTACGGGACTTTGTGAGGACCAGCCAATTTACGGGACTGTAATGAGGACCAGCCAACTTACGGGACTTTAATGAGGACCAGCCAACTACGGGACTTTAATGAGGACCAGCCAACTTTACGGGACTTTAATGAGGACCAGCCAATTTACGGGACTTTAATGAGGACCAGCCAACTTACGGGACTTTAATGAGGACCAGCCAACTTACGGGACTTTAATGAGGACCAGCCAACTTACGGGACTTTAATGAGGACCAGCCAACCTTTTGATAAGGGTACAGTGGTGAGTATTGAAACTGTTACCTGTGATAAAACGAAAGGCGCCATTGTAGACGGCATCCAAAGGTTTAAGTGATGTCACCATAGTCAAGAACTGTCAGGAAAGTTGACTGTACAATCTGCTTCCTGCTATTTAGAGAGAGGCAATATCTATTTATAAAAAAGAAGCCCACTTTAAATCTTAGCTTTTTAACAAATTCATCAATATGTTTTTTAAACATCAAATCTTTATCAATTCAAATGCCCAGATGTATATAGGTGAGAACCCGATCGATGAGAGAACCATCCAATGAATGAAAGTAGTCCATCTGAAATGTTTTGTTGAGAATTAGAGAACAACGTGTATTTAGTCTGGCCGACACAACACAGCCTGCCTCCCAAATGGTGCACTATTCCCTCTTTAGTGCACTACTTTTGGCCAGGACCCTGTAATGGATGTTGGTGGAGGAAGGTGAGGACCAAGGTGCAGCATGGTACGTGTTCATCTTTTTTATTCGAAACTGAACACTGTATAGCAAAACAATAAAGAGAACAACGAAACAGTCCTGTCTGGTGCAGACACAAAAACAAAGCAACAACCCATAATACCCTGGTGGGAAAAGGCTACCTAAGTATGGTTCCCAATCAGAGACAACGATAGACAGCTGCCTCTGATTGAGAACCAAACACAGAAAGCCACACTCAGGGAACAGATAACCAATGAATAAGGAAAGGACGGACCTTAAAGGATATTGCCAAAAATAGTTCACCCTCTATGGATCCCATAGCATATGTCTTAACCCCATCTATTAGGATTTATTTATCATACTCAGATGCTGAGGACTTCAATATCCTGCCACCACACCCACCCAGAACATGAGATTATATAGATGTGCATAGATCATAGATGTCCACCCCAAATTGAATTCTATTTTCCAAATCTGACCAAAAGAGGTCCGGGGAAAGATCGTGGAAATCAGCCCTCCAGAAAATCATTTGTGAACAGTGATCAGAGCTGGGACGATTAACCCAAAATTATTGACACTGACTATAACGACCACTTATCATGGTTGTTTTGCTGATATTGCTCATTACGAAAAGTAGCCTATACCAGAGAAATGTGAAGTTTTAAATTAAATTAGAGTGCTAATGTGGGTGATTGTTAATGGGACAATTGATAGCTACAACATTCAATCAAGTAGCATAGTTTAACCTCTCTTGGGTAGGGGGCAGTATTTTCACGTCCGGATGAATAGCGTGCACAAAGTAAACTGCCTGTTTTGTCAGACCCAGAAGCTAGGATATGCATATAATTAGATAGATTTGGATAGAAAACACTCAAAAGTTTCTAAAACTGTTAAATTAATGTCTGTGAGTATAACAGAACTGATATGGCAGGCAAACCCTGAGGACAAACCATCCCCCAAAAAACAATTCAGCCTACCACTGTTTTCAATGGCTGTCACTTTTTTTTATAAGAAATCCTCCCAGATTGCAATTCCTAGGGCTTCCACTAGATGTCAACAGTCTTTAGAAAGAGTTTCATGCTGGTTTTTGGAAAAATGGCTACCATTTTGTCTGTAGTGTTTCCAAGCGCGTAAAATAGAGCACGTTCTTTGGTATTTTTCGGAGGTAAAGACTAACGATTCTCAGTATTAAATTGTATTGTTTATTTACGTACTAGGGTACCTAAGGTTTCATTAGAAATGTTTTTTGACTTGTTTGGAAAAGAAAAAGGACCATTTGTGATGTACCTGGGACCTTTTTGGAGTGCCAAGAGGAAAGATCATCAAATGTAAGGCATTTATTATATCGCTAATTCTGACTTTCGTGGCGCACCTGCCTGGTTGAAATATGTTTTTCATGCTTTTGTACGCGGGGCGCTGTCCTCAGATAATCACATGGTGTGCTTTCGCGTAAAGCCTTTTGAAATCTGACACAGTGGCTGGATTAACAAGAAGTTAAGCTTTATTTTGATGTATTACGTGATTTTATGAAAGTTAAATATTCTGTAGTTTGAATTTTGCAATCTGCTATTTCACTGGATGTTGGCCAGGTGGGACGCCACCTGCCCATAAGAAGTTTAAAGGGTAGTTAAAAAGATCTGTGGT
The DNA here is from genome assembly GCF_021184085.1 of Oncorhynchus gorbuscha. Lineage (NCBI taxonomy): Eukaryota > Metazoa > Chordata > Actinopteri > Salmoniformes > Salmonidae > Oncorhynchus > Oncorhynchus gorbuscha. Next base: position 4,967 of record NW_025752644.1, read on the forward strand.
TGACATTAATGTTGTAAATGTATGATTATATTTATCATTATTGTATTCATTCACGCAATTTATTGCAATATGGATTTTTTTAATAGATATGCTAAAGAGCTCATCTTGAATCTATACAATGGCCTCTTCTGTCACACCCTGATCTGTTTCACCTGTCTTTGTGATTGTCTCCACCCCCTCCAGGTGTCGCCCATCGTCCCCATTATCCCCTGTGTATTTATTCCTGTGTTCTCTGTTTGCAGCCTGGGAACTACCGATGGATCTCGACTCGCTAATCGCCTTGACCATTCGGATCGATGGATGACTACGGGAATGAAGGAAGGAGAAGAGAGTCGATTCCACCTCACCTCCGAGGTATCCTGGAAATCCCCGATGGCTCCGTTGCCGAGAGAACCCGAGGCTACCCAAGCTTCCATGAGAGCCTCCGAAGACTGACGATTCACCTCTTCCCGAGCCCATGCAACAAGGCAGAGATAGGCTGTCTCCAGCTGAACATCTATACAGGCTTTACACTAAGAGTTGCCTGTATCGCGAGACTACTGGTCATATTTGTCTCCACCTGTCCACTAAAAGACCAGGCTCACCAGTAAGAGCGAGTACAGGTCAACATACACAAGGCTGTTGTGTATGTTGACCTTTAAACAGTGGGGCTAGACGGATTACCAGGACATGTGCTCCGGGCATGTGCTGACCAACTGGCAGGTGTCTTCACTGACATTGTCAACATGTCCCTGATTGAGTCTGTAATACCAACATGTTTCAAGCAGACCACCATAGTCCCTGTGGCCAAGAACACAAAGGCAACCTACCTAAATGACTACAGACCCGTAGTACTCACGTCCGTAGCCATGAAGTGCTTTGAAATGTTGGTCGATCACATCAACACCATAATCCCAGAAACCCACTCCAATTTGCATACTGCCCAAACAGATCCACAGATGTTGCAATCACTATTGCTCTCCACACTGCCCTTTCCCACCTGGACAAAATGAACATTTATGTGAGTATACTATTCATTGACTACAGCTCAGCGTTCAACACCATAGTACCCTCAAAGCTCATCACTAAGCTAAGGATCTTGGGACTAAACAACTTCTGCCACGCTGATCCTCAACACTGGGGCTCCAAAGGGGTGCGTGCTCAGTCCCCTCCTGTACTCCCTGTTCACTCATGACTGCACGGCCAAGCCCGTCTCCAACACCCTCATTAAGTTTGCCGATCACTAACAACGATGAGACAGCCTATAGGGAGGAGGTCAGATACCTGGCCATGTGGTGCCAGGACAACAACCTCTCCCTCAATGTGATCAAGACAGCACTCCCTCTCTTGCTCTTGGTCCTCCTCATCTTTGTAAGTCACCTTGATTTTGCACCTGTGTGTTTCATCAGTTTCTTTATGAAAATATTTAGCGAACTCCATGACAGTAGCTAAAGCAAGGGGATATAGCAGCACACAAATGCATGCTGGGCCGGTTAAAATCCCTGCCTCCACTTCAAGCACCATGGAATGTGACTATGTGAATATGAAAACCAACTCTGAACTTAAAATATTAAGTAAAACAGTTCTATTCCAAAATCTTTATGTATCAGCTATTTAGGGATGTTTCTGTAGAAGCATAGTGAAATAATGAAAACCAATTGGATGCTAACATTAGCAATGTGCCAACATGACAAACTAGACATCCAAACGGTGGTTTGATTCTCCCTGGGTAATAAAACGGTGGTTTGATTCTCCTAGGTAATAAAACGGTGGTTTGATTCTCCCTAGGTAATAAAACAGTGGTTTGATTCTCCCTAGGTAATAAAACAGTGGTTTGATTCTCCCTAGGTAATAAAACGGTGGTTTGATTCTCCCTAGGTAATAAAACAGTGGTTTGATTCTCCCTGGGTAATAAAACAGTGGTTTGATTCTCCCTAGGTAATAAAACAGTGGTTTGATTCTCCCTAGGTAATAAAACAGTGGTTTGATTCTCCCTAGGTAATAAAACAGTGGTTTGATTCTCCCTAGGTAATAAAACAGTGGTTTGATTCTCCCTAGGTAATAAAACAGTGGTTTGATTCTCCCTAGTACAAAACTGTCATGCAGGTGAATGAGGACCCAAAAGCGACTTGGCGAAAACAGAGTATTTAATCCAGAATAAACTTTACAAAACAAAAAGCATAATACTACACGTAAAGACGAGAACAGACTGGAGACTTGATCGAGAACTGCAGGTTGCCTCGGGAAGGCACTTGAACCTAGCAGACTCAGACACCTGCTCACCACGCAGCATCTGAGGGAAACACGACACGACAGGGCAAAACATAGACACAGCACGGTGAATTATATATGAGGATCCGACAGGGCAGGTACGGGAAACAAGGAGAGAAATAGGGACTCTAATCAGGGAAAAGGATCGGGAACAGGTGTGGGAAGACTAAATGATGATTAGGGGAATAGGAACAGCTGGGAGCAGGAACGGAACGATAGAGAGAAGAGAGAGCGAGAGAGTGGAGAGGGAGGGGGAGAGAGAGGGATAGAAAGAGGGAAAGAACCTAATAAGACCAGCAGAGGGAAACGAATAGAATGGGAAGCACAGGGACAAGACATGATAATAAATGACAAACATGACAGTACCCCCCACTCACCGAGCGCCTCCTGGCGCACTCGAGGAGGAATCCTGGCGGCAACGGAGGAAATCATCAATGAGTGAACGGTCCAGCACGCCCCGAGACGGAACCCAACTCCTCTCCTCAGGACCGTAACCCTCCCAATCCACTAAGTATTGGTGACCCCGTCCCCGAGAACGCATGTCCATGATCTTATGTACCTTGTAAATAGGTGCGCTCTAGACAAGGACGGGAGGGGGGAGGGAAGACGAACGGGGTGCGAAGAAAAGGCTTAACACAGGAGACATGGAAGACAGGATGGACGCGACGAAGATGTCGGGAAGAAGCAGTCGCACAGCGACAGGATTGACGACCTGGGAGACACGGAACGGACCAATGAACCGCGGAGTCAACTTACGAGAAGCTGTCGTAAGAGGAAGGTTGCGAGTGGAAAGCCACACTCTCTGGCCGCAACAATACCTAGGACTCTTAATCCTGCGTTTATTGGCGGCTCACAGTCTGTGCCCTGTAGCGGCAAAGTGCAGACCTCACCCTCCTCCAGGTGCGCTCACAACGTTGGACAAACGCTTGAGCGGAGGGAACGCTGACTCGGCAAGCTGGGAAGAGAATAGAGGAGGCTGGTAACCCAGACTACTCTGAAACGGAGATAACCCGGTAGCAGACGAAGGAAGCGAGTTGTGAGCGTATTCTGCCCAGGGAGCTGTTCTGCCCAAGACGCAGGGTTTCTGAAAGAAAGGCTGCGTAGTATGCGACCAATCGTCTGATTGGCCCTCTCTGCTTGACCGTTAGACTGGGGATGAAACCCGGAAGAGAGACTGACGGACGCACCAATCAAACGACAGAACTCCCTCCAAAACTGTGACGTGAATTGCGGGCCTCTGTCTGAAACGGCGTCTAACGGGAGGCCATGAATTCTGAACACATTCTCGATAATGATTTGTGCCGTCTCCCTTAGCGGAAGGAAGTTTAGCGAGGGAATGAAATGTGCCGCCTTAGAGAACCTATCGACAACCGTAAGAATCACAGTCTTCCCCGCAGACAAAGGCAGACCGGTAATGAAGTCTAGGGCGATGTGAGACCATGGTCGAGAAGGAATGGGGAGCGGTCTGAGACGACCGGCAGGAGGAGAGTTACCGACTTAGTCTGCGCGCAGTCCGAACAAGCAGCCACGAAACGGCGCGTGTCACGCTTCCTGAGTCGGCCACCAAAATCGCTGGCGAATAGACGCAAGAGTGCCTCGAACACCGGGATGACCAGCTAACTTGGCAGAGTGAGCCCACTGAAGAACAGCCAGACGAGTGGAAACAGGAACAAAAGGAGGTTACTAGGACAAGCGCGCGGCGACGCAGTGTGCGTGAGTGCTTGCTTAACCTGTCTTTCAATTCCCCAGACTGTCAACCCGACAACACGCCCATAAGGAAGAATCCCCTCGGGATCAGTAGAAGCCACAGAAGAACTAAACAGACGGGATAAGGCATCAGGCTTGGTGTTCTTGCTACCCGGACGGTAAGAAATCACAAACTCGAAACGAGCGAAAACAACGCCCAACGAGCTTGACGGGCATTAAGTCGCTTTGGCAGAACGGATGTACTCAAGGTTCTTATGGTCTGTCCAAACGATAAAAAGGAACGGTCGCCTTCTCCAACCACTGTCGCCATTCGCCTAGGGCTAAGCGGATGGCGAGCAGTTCACGGTTACCCACATCATAGTTGCGCCAGATGGCGACACAGGCGATGAGAAAAATAAGCGCAAGGATGAACCTTATCGTCAGACTGGAAGCGCTGGGATAGAATGGCTCCCACGCCTACCTCTGAAGGGCCAACCTCGACAATGAATTGTCTAGTGACGTCAGGAGTAACGAGGATAGGAGCGGACGTAAAACGTTCTTTTTAGAAGATCAAAAGCTCCTGGGCGGAACCGACCACTTAAAACACGTCTTGACAGAAGTAAGAGCTGTGAGAGGGGCAGCAACTTGACCGAAATTACGAATGAAACGCCGATAGAAATTAGCGAAACCTAAAAAAAGCGCTGCAACTCGACACGTGACCTTGGAACGGGCCAATCACTGACAGCTTGACCTTAGCGGAATCCATCTGAATGCCTTCAGCGGAAATAACGGAACCGAGAAAAGTAACGGAGGAGACATGAAAAGAGCACTTCTCAGCCTTTACGTAGAGACAATTCTCTAAAAGGCGCTGTAGAACACGTCGAACGTGCTGAACATGAATCTCGAGTGACGGTGAAAAAATCAGGATATCGCCAAGATAGACAAAAACAAAGATGTTCAGCATGTCTCTCAGAACATCATTAACTAATGCCTGAAAAACAGCTGGCGATTGGCGAGACCAAACGGCAGAACCCGGTACTCAAAATGCCCTAACGGAGTGTTAAACGCCGTTTTCCACTCGTCCCCTCTCTGATGCGCACGAGATGGTAAGCGTTACGAAGGTCCAACTTAGTAAAGCACCTGGCTCCCTGCAGAATCTCGAAGGCTGATGACATAAGGGGAAGCGGATAACGATTCTTAACCGTTATGTCATTCAGCCTCGATAATCCACGCAGGGGCGCAGAGTACCGTCCTTCTTCTTAACAAAAAGAACCCCGCCCGGCCGGAGAGGAAGAAGGCACTATGGTACCGGCGTCAAGAGACACAGATAAATAATCCTCGAGAGCCTTACGTTCGGGAGCCGACAGAGAGTATAGTCTACCCCGAGGAGGAGTGGTCCCCGGAAGGAGATCAATACTACAATCATACGACCGGTGAGGAGGAAGGGAGTTGGCCGGGGACCGACTGAAGACCGTGCGCAGATCATGATATTCCTCCGGCACTCCTGTCAAATCGCCAGGTTCCTCCTGAGAAGTGGGGACAGAAGAAATGGGAGGGATGGCAGACATTAAGCACTTCACATGACAAGATACGTTCCAGGATAGGATAGAATTACAAGACCAATTAATAGAAGGATTATGACATACTAGCCAGGGATGACCCAAAACAACAGGTGTGAAAGGTGAACGAAAAATCAAAAAAGAAATAGTCTCACTGTGGTTACCAGATACTGTGAGAGTTAAAGGTAGTGTCTCAAATCTGATACTGGGAAGATGACTACCATCTAAGGCAAACATGGGCGTAGGCTTGTCTAACTGTCTGAAAGGAATGTTATGTTTCCGAACCCATGCTTCGTCCATGAAACAACCCTCAGCCCCAGAGTCAATCAAGGCACTGCATGTAGCACCCGAACCGGTCCAGCGAGATGGACCGACATAGTAGTACAAGATCTAGATGAAGAGACCTGAGTAGTAGCGCCACCAGTAGCCCTCCGCTTACTGATGGGCTCTGGCCTCTTACTGGACATGAATTAACAAAATGTCCATCAAATCCGCAATAGAGGCACAGGCGGTTGGTGATCCTCCGTCCCTCTCCTTAGTCGAGATGCGAATCCCTCCCAGCTGCATGGGCTCAGTCTCAGAGCCAGAGGAGGGAGATGGTTGCGATGCGGAGCAGGGAAACACCGTTGATGCGAGCTCTCTTCCACGAGCCTGGTGACGAAGATCTACCCGTCGTTCTATGCGGATGGCGAGAGCAATCAAAGAGTCCACACTGGAAGGAACCTCCCGAGAGAGAATCTCATCTTTGACCACTGTGTGGAGTCCCTCCAGAAAACGAGCGAGCAGCGCCGGCTCGTTCCAGTCACTAGAGGCAGCAAGAGTACGAAACTCTATAGAGTAATCCGTTATGGATCGATCACCTTGGCATAGGGAAGCCAGGACCCTAGAAGCCTCCCCACCAAAAACTGAACGGTCAAAACCCGAATCATCTCCCTTTAAAGTTCTGGTAATTGTTAGAACAATCAGCCCTTGCCTCCCAGATAGCTGTGCCCCACTCGGGCCCGGCCAGTAAGGGAGTGAAATGACGTAAGCAACCCGAGCTCTCTCTAGAGTATGTGTTGGGTTGAGAGAGAACACAATCTCACACTGGGTGAGAAAGGAGCGGCACTCAGTGGGCTGCCCGAGTAGCAAGGTGGGTTATTAACCCTAGGTTCTGGAGACTGGCAGGCCAGGAAGTAACAGGTGGCACGAGACGAAGACTCTGGAACTGTCCAGAGAGGTCGGAAACCTGAGCGGCCAGGCTCTCCACGGCATGGCGAGCAGCAGACAATTCCTGCTCGTGTCTGCCGAGCATGGCTCCTTGATCTCGACGGCAGTGTTACGAGCGCCTGTAGTCGCTGGGTCCATTCCTCGGTCGGATCCTTCTGTCATGCAGGTGAATGAGGACCCAAAAGCGACTTGGCGAAAACAGAGTATTTAATCCAGAATAAACTTTACAAAACAAAAAGCATAATACTACACGTAAAGACAAGAACAGACTGGAGACTTGATCGAGAACTGCAGGCTGCCTCGGGAAGGCACTTGAACCTAGCAGACTCAGACACCTGCTCACCACGCGCATCTGAGGGAAACACGACACGACAGGGCAAAACATAGACACAGCACGGTGAATTATATATGAGGATCCAGGGAAAGAACCTAATAAGACCAGCAGAGGGAAACGAATAGAATGGGAAGCACAGGGACAAGACATGATAATAAATGACAAAACATGACA
>NW_025752645.1:0-2500 GCF_021184085.1 Oncorhynchus gorbuscha
TCTCTCTACCTCTCTCTCTCTATCTACCCCCTCTCTCTCTCCTCTGTTTCGTTCACTCTCCTTTCTTTCCCCTCTTCAAAAACACAGCACTCCTTTCTTGAAAATGCGTGGAGCACAGTCTTGTCAGTAACTGAGTCTGTAAATATGAACACAGTTTGTTTTTTGTTGCCACAGAACTAAGGTTACTAGAACATGTTTATGTGAAAGGTTGGTTTTGTGGAAATACTTGAAAGAGAACGTTGTTGTTGTTGTCAAGCACTGCTGTATTCTTCTTGTTTAGAGTCATGATATGATGGGATGCTGTGAATACATCACTTTCATCATATGTAACCTTAAATACCACTATTCATATGTAAACTTTAACATGACTAAGAAGGTTATATCGTCGTGGCAAACCACAAGTGATACATTGTAGCTTACCACAGTTTAGGAAATTATCTCTCTGACACACAACACGGTACATTGTCACTAATTCTCACTGTCTGTCTGTGTGTCTTTGCTACCAGTGTCCGGTATAATAGATTGCTCTATTGGTCGAGGGGGTAAAATCACAGTGGAGTTGACATCTCCAGCATCTTCTCTGTTGTTATGATCTGCTGAACAGGGACAGGGCCTGTGTGACACATTTTTTTTCTCCAGACATCTCTGTCCTTTTCCGTCAACACGGATGGACTCTATAATTCAGAGAAAATACAGAGTTTGTTTTATCATTCACTTGAACATGAAGGTCACATGAACAGACTTTTCCGGGGGGGGGGGCATTTTGAGGGGAAAGAGATGACACAAGAGTTACTGAGTTTAATCAGCAGATGTTGATTTTGTTGTACTCCTGACATGTACTGGTATTCTTCATAATATACGCGTAGCCTAGTGGTTAGAGTGGAGGGGCGGCAGCGTAGCCTAGTGGTTAGATTGTAGAGGAGGTAGGTAGCCTAGTGGTTAGAGCGTTGGACTAGTAACCGCAAGGTTGCGAGTTCAAACCCCCGAGCTGACAAGGTACAAATCTGTCGTTCTGCCCCTGAACAAGGCAGTTAACCCCACTGTTCCCAGGCCGTCATTGAAAATAAGAATATGTTCTTAACTGACTTGCCTTGTTAAATAAAGGTAAAATTAAAAAATATATATATACTCCATCTGTCACTGGGTGATTGATTGACCATTGTATGATTTTGTTTACTTTTCGCACGTCATCGCGTCTTAACTCGCTCTTGACTTTGATTGGCTGAAATGATATCCCGCTGGATATCTAAACCAATCGGATGTCTGAGACAGTTGAAACGCTGAGTTGAAGAAAAAAAACGAAAGTTTCCACGTTACCACAGTCACAAAGTCAAAATGGCTAACCTTATGCATAACCTTAAATAGCATTTTGGTATAATTTATTTTCATACATCTTTACAATATAGCCAGTGTGGTTAAGATTTAAAATACAATTGAAAAAGATAAATTGTAGAAATATGTGCTATTTATGACTTTATGGCTGTGGTAACTAGTGACGAGCAAAACACGAGTTCCCTGTCTACTCGGAGATCTCGCGTGATGTCCGTGACGTGGCTGTCGCGTACTGTATCAAAACACAGACAGGCAGAGCTCGGGTTTTATCATTAGTTCCCCGTTTTGCAACTAAAACCACCGTTTCTATTGGACAGTAATCGGGTAGGTCCCCTCCCGTTTCGTTTGCCTCCGTGTATGGAACGTGTTGCAACAGAATTGGCATAATGAATGAGCCCCTGGAAATCTTCTACTGTACAGATGAAAACAGTTTTGGCCAGCTGTGGCTTTCTGATAACGTGTCTACCGTCGGGAACGATTAACAACAAGAAACATACATTCACTGGACTCTAAAAGCTGCGTCTGGATCAGTGTGTTCAGGTAAGTGTCGTCTCTCTGTCCCTTCAATAAACACAAGCAAAACGCAAATGCACTGGCAGCGCTGGATAAAAGTACTGAATCTACAGGGTAATATAATAATAATATATGCCATTTAGCAGACGCTTTTATCCAAAGCGACTTACAGTCATGTGTGCATACATTCTACGTATGGGTGGTCCCGGGGATCGAACCCACTACCCTGGCGTTACAAGCGCCATGCTCTATAGATAAAAGCATAAACGCATCCACACGGAAATAATAAAGTTTTGAGTATAATATGCATCAAAAGCTCCAAGGCGAAGTTGCACCTCTATTTGGCTAGACGGCACCAACAGATCTGGGTCCAGACGGCACCAATAGATCTGGGTCCAGGACGGCACCAATCAGATATCTGGGTCCAGGCTAGACGGCACCAACAGATCTGGGTCCAGGCTGGACGGCACCAACAGAAGTTGCACCTATATTTTTCGAGTTTTTTTAAACATAAAACGGATCAGAGAACCGAAGTCAATGCCGGAAAAGAGAATTGCGGTGTGTGACGTAATATGGAGGACCGGACAAGTCAGCCTCTTCCCTGTAAATGTCATGTAAAAACTCCCGACAAAAAAAAAAAATAACTTCACTTCAA
>NW_025752645.1:7500-12175 GCF_021184085.1 Oncorhynchus gorbuscha
AGGACTCCGGGATGTTGGTCTTCTAGGCAGAGTTCCTCTGTCCAGTCTCAACGTCAACAGTGAAGGCAGAGTTCCTCTGTCCAGTCTCAACGCCAACAGTGAAGAGGAGACATGGAGAGACTGTTTGGTCTTCTAGGCAGAGTTCCTCTGTCCAGTCTCAACGTCAACAGTGAAGAGGAGACTCCGGGATGACTTCTAGGCAGAGTTCCTCTGTCCATCTCAACGCAACAGTGAAGAGGAGACTCCGGGATTCTTCTAGGCAGAGTTCCTCTGTCCAGTGTCTGTTTTCTTTTCCCATCTTAATCTTTTATTTTATTTTGGCCAGTCTGAGAAATGGCTTTTTATTTGAAACTCTGTCTAGAAGGCCAAGCATCCCGGAGGTCTAGTTTTGTGTTCGTTGAAGAGGGCGAGAGCTGCTAGACGACAACCATTATCTCATAGGAATTTAATGATTCATTGAAAACCACAAGATCTGTCTCTCTGCCTGTCTCTCTGCCCGCCTGTCTGTCTCTCTGTCTGCCTGCCTGCCTGTCTGCCTCTCTCTGTCTGTCTCTCTGCCTGTCTGTCAGCCTGTCTGTCTCTCTGCCCGCCTGTCTGTCTGCCTCTCTCTGTCTGTCTCTCTGCCCGCCTGTCTGTCTGTCTCTCTGTCTGTCTGCCTCTCTCTGCCTGTCTCTCTGCCTGTCTGTCTGTCTGTCTGTCTGTCTGTCTGTCTGTCTGTCTGTCTGTCTGTCTCTCTGTCTCTCTGCCTCTCTCTGTCTGTCTCTCTGCCTGTCTGCCTCTCTGTCTGTCTGCCTCTGTCTGTCTGCCTCTCTCTGTCTGTCTCTCTGCCTGTCTGCCTCTCTCTGTCTGTCTCTCTGCCTGCCTGTCTCTCTGTCTCTCTGTCTGTCTGCCTCTCTCTCTCTGTCTCTCTGTCTGTCTGCCTCTCTCTGTCTGTCTCTCTGCCTGTCTTCCTCTCTGTCTGTTTGTCTGGTCTAATAAGGACAGAACCAACACGATCTGTAAACTCATGTTCCCCCCCCTCTCTCCCGTCTCTCTCTCTCCACTCCCTCTCTCCTCCCCCTCTCTCCCCCTCTCTACCCCCTCCCTCTCTCTCCTGTGTCCACCAGCTACGTCAGTCTCAGTCCTACTGTACAGACACAGAGTGTCCTCAGGACTGTATGTATTCTTCACCACACACTGACCCACATTTAAGCCTTGTGCTGATCAAAACAACACTTCCATCAGCCAAGTGGTTATTAACGGGAATGTCTTTCTCTGTGTCCCTCCAGTACCAGGACCCAGTGGCTCAGTAGGAGGTGGAGACCTGACTGTCCCCGTGGTTCTGATGGGCTGGATGGTTCTGGTTCTGCTCCTCTTCCTCCTCAGACCCAACAGCCTCAGAGGATCCCCAGCACCGCCCTGCTGGCAAACCTACTGGACCTCACAGTGTAGGTATGGAGGGAGGAGGAGGGGGAGGAGGAGGGAACCTACTGGACCTCACAGTGTAGGTATGGAGGGAGGAGGAGGGAACCTACTGGACCTCACAGTGTAGGTATGGACCCTCACAGTGTAGGTAGGAGGGAGGAGGAGGGAGGGGAGGAGGGAACCTACTGGACCCACAGTGTAGGTATGGAGGGAGGAGGAGGGAACCTACTGGACCTCACAGTGTAGGTATGGAGGGAGGAGGAGGGAACCTACTGGACCCCACAGTGTAGGTATGGAGGGAGGAGGAGGGAACCTACTGGACCCCACAGTGTAGGTATGGAGGGAGGAGGGAACCTACTGGACCTCACAGTGTAGGTATGGAGGGAGGAGGAGGGAACCTACTGGACCTCACAGTGTAGGTATGGAGGGAGGAGGAGGAACCTACTGGACCCCACAGTGTAGGTATGGAGGAGGAGGAGGGAACCTACTGGACCCCACAGTGTAGGTATGGAGGGAGGAGGAGGAGGGAACCTACTGGACCTCACAGTGTAGGTATGGAGGGAGGAGGAGGGAACCTACTGGACCTCACAGTGTAGGTATAGAGGGAGGAGGAGGAGGAACCTACTGGACCTCACAGTGTAGGTATAGAGGGAGGAGGAGGAGGGAACCTACTGGACCTCACAGTGTAGGTATGGAGGAGGAGGAGGAGGGAACCTACTGGACCTCACAGTTTAGGTATGGAGGGAGGAGGAGGGAACCTACTGGACCTCACAGTGTAGGTATGGAGGGAGGAGGAGGGAACCTACTGGACCTCATAGTGTAGTTATGGAGGGAGGAGGAGGAGGGAACCTACTGGACCTCACAGTGTAGGTATGGAGGGAGGAGGAGGGATAGAGGGAACCTACTGGACCCCACAGTGTAGGTATGGAGGGAGGAGGAGGGAACCTACTGGACCCCACAGTGTAGGTATGGAGGGAGGAGGAGGGATAGAGGGAACCTACTGGACCCCACAGTGTAGGTATGGGAGGGAGGAGGAGGGAACCTACTGGACCCCACAGTGTAGGTATGGAGCGAGGAGGATGAGGGAACCTATTGGACCTCACAGTGTAGGTATGGGAGGGAGGAGGAGGGATAGAGGGAACCTGCTGGACCCCACAGTGTAGGTATGGAGGGAGGAGGAGGATAGAGGGAACCTACTAGACCTCACAGTGTAGGTATGGAGGGAGGAGGAGGGAACCTACTGGACCTCACAGTGTAGGTATGGAGGGAGGAGGAGGAGGGAACCTACTGGACCTCACAGTGTAGGTATGGAGGGAGGAGGAGGGAACCTACTGGACCTCACAGTGTAGGTATAGAGGGAGGAGGGGAGGGGAACCTACTGGAGTGAGGGAAGGAGGAGGGAACCTGCTGGACCTCACAGTGTAGTTATGGAGGGAGGAGGAGGAGGAACCTACTGGACCTCACAGTGTAGGTATGGAGGGAGGAGGAGGAGGAACCTACTGGACCTCACAGTGTAGGTATGGAGGGAGGAGGAGGAGGGAACCTACTGGACCTCACAGTGTTGGTATGGAGGGAGGAGGAGGGAACCTACTGGACCTCACAGTGTAGGTATGGAGGGAGGAGGAGGAACCTACTGGACCCCACAGTGTAGGTATGGAGGGGAGGAGGGATGGAGGGAACCTACTGGACCTCACAGTGTAGGTATGGAGGAGGAGGAGGGGACCTACTGGACCTCACAGTGTAGGTATGGAGGGAGGAGGAGGGAACCTACTGGACCTCACAGTGTAGGTATGGAGGGAGGAGGAGGGAACCTACTGGACCTCACAGTGTAGGTATGGAGTTAGGAGGAGGGAACCTACTGGACCTCACAGTGTAGGTATGGAGGGAGGAGGAGGAGGGAACCTACTGGACCTCACAGTGTTGGTATGGAGGGAGGAGGAGGGATAGAGGGAACCTACTAGACCTCACAGTGTTGGTATGGAGGGAGGAGGAGGGAACCTACTGGACCTCACAGTGTAGGTATGGAGGAGGAGGAGGAGGAACCTACTGGACCTCACAGTGTAGGTATGGAGGGAGGAGGAGGGATAGAGGGAACCTACTGGACCTCACAGTGTAGGTATGGAGGAGGAGAGGGGGGTGGAGGAGAAGAGGGTGGATGGAGGAGAGGAGGGTGGAGGGAGGAGAGGAGGTGGATGGAGAAGAGGAGGGGTGGATGGAGGAGGAGAGGAGGGTGGATGGAGGAGAAGAGGGTGGATGGATGAGAAGAGGGTGGATGGAGAGGAGGTGGATGGAGAAGAGGAGGGTGGATGGAGAAGAGAGGGGTGGATGGAGGAGAGGGGAGGGTGGATGGATGAGAGGAGGGTGGATGGAGAGAAGGGTGGATGGAGGATGATGAGGGACTGGATGGAGGAGAGGAGGGTGGATGGAGAAGAGAGATGGATGAGAGGAGAGGAGGGTGGATGATGAGGAGAGGATGGTGGATGGGAGGGAGAAGAGGGTGGATGGAGAAGAGGAGGGTGGGATGGAGAAGAGATGGATGGAGGAGATGAGGGAGGGAGAGGGGAGGGTGATGGAGGAGAGGAGGGAGGAGATGGCGATGATGGAGGAGAGGAGGGTGGATGAGGAGAGGAGGGTGGATGGAGAAGGAAGGTGGATGGAGGAGAGTGAGGGTGGATGGAGGATGAGGGTGATGGAGGAGAGAAGGGTGGGTGGAGGAGAGGAGGTTGGATGGGAGAAGAGGAGGGTGGATGGAGAAGAGGATGGATGGAGGAGGAGAGGAGGTGGATGGAGAAGAAATGATGGGATGGAGGAGAGGGAGGGAGGAGAGATGGATGGAAGAGGAGGGTGGATGAGAAGAGGAGGGTGGATGGAGGGGAGAGGGAAGGTGGATGGAGGAGAGGAGGGTGGATGAAGGGATGGTTTTGATATTGTTGTATTTATTTGTTTATTGACTCGTTGTTCCTCTGTTGAACAGAGTCGTGACCAGGATCCCCAGCTCCACCAGTGGACAAGCAGTGAACCAGACGGAACAGAACCGGAGAGAACCAGACGTTCTACTGGACAACCCAACATCTCCACCGACGCTTTTTCTACTGACAACCCTAACATCTACACCGGACGGCCTACTGGACAACCCAACATCTCCACCGACGCTCTACTGGACAACACAACATCTCCTCCAGACGTTCTGCCCGTTCTACGTTGGTACCCCGGAACCCAATAGCTTGGCTGCGACCTCTGACCCCTGTACATCACAATGCATTTCCTGTTT
>NW_025752646.1:0-5000 GCF_021184085.1 Oncorhynchus gorbuscha
TCTGTGTGTGTGTGTGTGTGTGTGTGGACCAGAAGTCCTCACAAGAATAGTAAACCGACTGGAAGTCAGAGATATGAGGAAATTGTTCTGGTTCTCACTTGTAAAAAGGCTATTTTAGGTTCAGGGGTTAGTTGCCCTTTGGCAAAGTGGGTGGGCTATACTCGGCCTTGTCTCAGGATGGTAAGTTGGTGGTTGAAGATTTCCCTCTAGTGGTGTGGGGGCTGTGCTTTGGCAAAGTGGGTGGGGTTATATCCTTCCTGTTTGGCCCTGTCCGGGGGTGTCCTCGGATGGGGCCACAGTGTCTCCTGACCCCTCCTGTCTCAGCCTCCAGTATTTATGCTGCAGTAGTTTATGTGTCGGGGGGCTAGGGTCAGTTTGTTTATCTGGAGTACTTCTCCTGTCCTATTCGGTGTCCTGTGTAAATCTAAGTGTGCGTTCTCTAATTCTCTCCTTCTCTCTTTCTTTCTCTCTCTCGGAGGACCTGAGCCCTAGGACCATGCCCCAGGACTACCTGACATGATTACTCTTGCTGTCTCCTAGCCCACTGGCTAAGTTAAGCGCTGCTCTGTAGTTTTTAAACCGGCCTGGCCCTAGGACCATGTCCTGCAGGACTGGACATGGAGGACTCTTGTCCCAGTCCACCTGGCCATGCTGCTGCTCCAGTTTCAACTGGCCTGAGCCCTAGGACCATGTCCCAGGACTACCTGACATGATGACTCCTTGCTGTCCCCAGCTCACCTGGCCATGCTGCTGCTCCAGCTTCAACTGGCTCAGCCCTCAGGACCATGTCCCAGGACTACCTGACATGATGACTCCTTGCTGTCCCCAGTCCACCTGGCCATGCTGTTGCTCCAGTTTCAACTGGCCTGAGCTCCAGGGATCATGCCCCAGACTACCTGACATGATGACTCCTTTGCTGTCCCCAGTCCACCTGGCCATGCTGCTGCTCCAGTTTCAACTGGCCTGAGCCCAGGAACCATGCTCCCAGGACTACCTGACATGTGACCTGCTGTCCCAGTCCACCTGGCCATGCTGCTGCTCCAGTTTCAACTGGCCTGAGCCCTAGAACCATGCCCCCAGGACTACCTGACATGTGAGGACTCCTTTGCTGTCCCCAGTCCACCTGGCCATGCTGCTGCTCCAGTTTCAACTGGCCTGAGCCCTAGAACCATGCCCCCAGGACCACCTGACATGATGACTCCCTTGCTGTCCCCAGTCCACCTGGCCATGCTGCTGCTCCAGTTTCAACTGGCCTGAGCCCTAGGACCATGCCCCAGACTACCTGACATGATGACTCCTTGCTGTCCCCAGTCCACCTGGCCATGCTGCTGCTCCAGTTTCAACTGGCCTGAGCCCTAGGACCATGCCCCAGGACTACCTGACATGCGGACTCCTTGCTGTCCCCAGTCCACCTGGCCATGCTGCTGCTCCAGTTTCAACTGGCCTGAGCCCTAGGACCATGCCCCAGGACTACCTGACATGCGGACTCCTTGCTGTCCCCAGTCCACCTGGCCATGCTGCTGCTCCAGTTTCAACTGGCCTGAGCCCTAGGACCATGCCCCAGGACTACCTGACATGATGACTCCTTGCTGTCCCCAGTCCACCTGGCCATGCTGCTGCTCCAGTTTCAACTGGCCTGAGCCCTAGAACCATGCCCCAGGACTACCTGACATGATGACTCCTTGCTGTCCCCAGTCCACCTGGCCATGCTCCTGCTCCAGTTTCAACTGGCCTGGGCCCTAGGACCATGTCCCAGGACTACCTGACATGAGGACTCCTTGCTGTCCCCAGTCCACCTGGCCATGCTGCTGCTCCAGTTTCAACTGGCCTGGGCCCTAGGACCATGTCCCAGGACTACCTGACATGATGACTCCTTGCTGTCCCCAGTCCACCTGGCCATGCTGCTGCTCCAGTTTCAACTGGCCTGAGCCCTAGGACCATGTCCCAGGACTACCTGACAGACAGAGCTCCTTGCTGTCCCCAGTCCACCTGGCCATGCTGTTGCTCCAGTTTCAACTGGCCTGGGCCCCTAAGGACCATGTCCCAGGACTACCTGACATGAGGACTCCTTGCTGTCCCCAGTCCACCTGGCCATGCTCCTGCTCCAGTTTCAACTGTTCTGCCTTACTATTATTCAACCATGCTGGTCATTTATGAACATTTGAACATCTTGGCCACGTTCTGTTATAATCTCCACCCGGCACAGCCAGAAGAGAGGACTGGCCACCCCACATATGCTCTCTCTAATTCTCTCTTTCTTTCTCTCTCTCGGAGGACCTGGAGCCCAGGACCGCCTTTAGGACTACCTGACATGATGGCTCCTTGCTGTCCCCAGTCCACCTGACTGTGCTGCTGCTCCAGTTTCAACTGTTCTGCCTTATTATTATTTGACCATGCTGGTCATTTATGCACATTTGAACATCTTGGTCATGTTCTGTTATAATCTCTACCCGGCACAGCCAGAAGAGGACTGGCCACCCCACATAGCCCGGTTCCTCTCTAGGTTTCTTCCTAGGTTTTGCCTTTCAGGGAGTTTTCCAAATAAATTTGCTTTTTACACCTGCATTGTTTGCTGTTTGGGGTTTTAGCTGGGTTTCTGTACAGCACTTTGAGATATCAGCTGATGCAATGCATGGGCTATATAAATAAATTTGATTTGATTTGATTTGATACACACACCTGGGACTCATCATTACACACACCTGGGACTCATCATTACACACCTGGGACTCATCATTACACACACCATGGGACTCATCATTACACACACCTGGGACTCATCATTATGATTCACACCTGGGACTCATCATTACACACACATGGGACTCATCATTACACACCTGGGACTCATCATTACACACACCTGGGACTCATCATTACACACACCTGGGACTCATCATTACACACACCTGGGACTCATCATTACACACACCTGGGACTCATCATTACACACCTGGACTCATTACCTTGTAGGTCCCTTGTTCATTCCTCAGTTGGTTTTGATCCGGTGTTCATCTCCCTTCTGTTACGCTGTCCTGTTTCATGTTTCTTGTTTCCATTCGCGTTTCACCTGCTTCCATCAAGGGAAGCAGCAGTGCAAACCGGACACCTCAGCACCATGACCAGCTGGCACAACTGGGGACGGACATGGGGAGAGGAACAGGGTGACATTCTGCGTCAGCACCATGACCAGCTGGCACAACTGGGGGGGTGACCATGGGTAGAGTGAACAGGAGTGACCTTTCTGCTTCACCACCATGACCAGCTGGCACAACTGGGGACGTATGGGTAGAGGAAAAGGGTGACCTTCTGCTTCACCACCATGACCAGCTGGCACAACTGGGGACGGCCATGGGTAGAGGAACAGGGTGACCTTCTGCCTCAGCACCATGACCAGCTGGCACAACTGGGGACGGACATGGGGAGAGGTACAGTGGTGACCTTCTGCCTCAGCACCATGACCAGCTGGCACAACTGGTGGACGGACATGGGAGAGGAACAGGGTGACCTTCTGCCTCAGCAACATGACCAGCTGGCACAACTGGGGGACGGACATGGGAGAGTGAACAGGGTGACCTTTCTGCCTCAGAACCATGACCAGCTGGCACAACTGGGGACGGACATGGGGAGAGGAACAGGTGACCTTCTGCCTCAGCACCATGACCTGCTGGCACAACTGGGGACGGCCATGGGTAGAGGCCGTTTGCAACGCCTCGAACATCGCTGGGAGGCGCTGATCCCGGTGGAAGATACTAGAACCAGCCGACCCAGTGATCAGCCCCCTCAGGTCGAACCCGTTTTATCCCTCCCAGAGAAATGATGACGGTCCCCATCCAAATGCCGTGGCTTCCTACCTCCCTCTATTTTACACACCAGATGGGAGCCCTCCGCCCCCTACCACCACCGAGAGGTCGAAAGGTTGCCACGGTTATTTCTCTGTTGACGGGGGCTGACATTGGAATGGGCTACGGCCATCTGGGAGAGAGGAGAGGAGGAGATAAATTGCTATGAGGGGGTTCAAGGTTCACGGCACTGTATTTAAATGTATCTTCGATCACGTCTACAGAGTAATGGAGCGCATGGCGATATCCTGAGAATGCAACCAGGAACTGGCCATCTGCCAGACCAGCGAGCTCAAATAGCTGCCCATCCGGTCCCACATCACACGGCTTCATTCCATATATAACAGCTCTATATCTTACGTCTCTATACTCCTGTCTATTATATAACAGCTCTATTTCTACGTCTCTATACTCCTGTCTATTATATAACAGCTCTATTTCTACGTCTCTATACTCCTGTCTATTATATAACAGCTCTATATCTACGTCTCCCAGAGTCCTGTCTATTATATAACAGCTCTATATCTAGAGTCCCCCAGACTCCTGTCTATTATATAACAGCTCTATATCTACGTCTCCCAGACTCCTGTCTATTATATAACAGCTCTATATCTAGGTCCCCAGACTCCCTGTCTATTATATAACAGCTCTATCTACGTCTCTATACTCCTGTCTGTTATATAACAGCTCTATATCTGCTCTCTATACTCATGTCTATTATATAACAGCTCTATATCGTCTCCCAGACTCCTGTCTATTATATAACAGCTCTATTTCTACGTCTCTATACTCCTGTCTATTATATAACAGCTCTATATCTCGATCTCTATACTCCTGTCTATTATATAGCAGTCCAGACTCCTGTCTATATAACAGCTCTATATCTCCATCTCCCAGACTCCTGTCTATTATATAACAGCTCTATATCTACTCGTCTCCCAGACTCTGTCTATTATATAACAGCTCTATATCTACGTCTCCCAGAGTCCTGTCTATTATATAACAGCTCTATTTCTACGTCTCTATGCTCCTGTCTATAGCTCTATATCTGTCTCTATACTCTGTCTATTTATAACAGCTCTCTATCTACGTCTCCCAGACTCCTGTCTATTATATAACAGCTCTATATCTACGTCTCCCAGACTCCTGTCTATTATA
>NW_025752646.1:10000-12174 GCF_021184085.1 Oncorhynchus gorbuscha
AGTCACTCTGAACCTGCTTCACTCTGTGGTGGATGGAGTCACTCTGAACCTGCTTCACTCTGTGGTGGATGGAGTCACTCTGAACCTGCTTCACTCTGTGGTGGGTGGAGTCACTCTGGTCCTGCTTCACTCTGTGGTGGATGGAGTCACTCTGAACCTGCTTCACTCTGTGGTGGATGGAGTCACTCTGAACCTGCTTCACTCTGTGGTGGATGGAGTCACTCTGAACCTGCTTCACTCTGTGGTGGATGGAGTCACTCTGAACCTGCTTCACTCTGTGGTGGATGGAGTCACTCTGAACCTGCTTCACTCTGTGGTGGATGGAGTCACTCTGAACCTGCTTCACTCTGTGGTGGATGGAGTCACTCTGAACCTGCTTCACTCTGTGGTGGATGGAGTCACTCTGAACCTGCTTCACTCTGTGGTGGATGGAGTCACTCTGAACCTGCTTCACTCTGTGGTGGATGGAGTCACTCTGAACCTGCTTCACTCTGTGGTGGATGGAGTCACTCTGAACCTGCTTCACTCTGTGGTGGATGGAGTCACTCTGAACCTGCTTCACTCTGTGGTGGATGGAGTCACTCTGAACCTGCTTCACTCTGTGGTGGATGGAGTCACTCTGGACCTGCTTCACTCTGTGGTGGACGGAGTCACTCTATCATCAGTATGACCCTGTCCTTAGTTACCTGGTTACAGCATCATCAGTATGACCGTTACCCTGGTTACTGGAATCATCAGGTCATGACAGCAACTGTCGGGCCTTTGTCCAATCAGTGAGCTCTAGGGTCGTTATGGTGATGACAGGTATAGTCTGGAGCAATCAGGCGTTGAGTGTCAGCACTCAGCTACGTGCAAACGTCTACAGAAATGTCAACATTACTTCACTCTCTCTCCCTAGAGTATCTCTCTCTCTCCTCCCTCTCCCCTCTACAGTATCTCTCTCTCACTATCTCTCTCTCCCGTCTCCTCTACAGTCTCTCCTCTCTCTCTCCGTCTCCTCTACAGTCTCTCTCTCCCTCTCTCGTCTCCTCTACAGTCTCTCTCCTCTCTCTCTCCCGTCTCCTCTACAGTCTCTCTCTCTCTCTCCCGTCTCCCACAGTATCTCTCTCTCTCTCCTCTCCTCTACAGTATCTCTCTCTCTCTCATCTAGAGGATCTTTCTCTCTCCCTCTCCCTCCCCTCTCCTCCCCTCTCCTCAACAGTATCTCTCCCTCCTCTCCTCCATCATCTCTCTATCTCTCCCTCCCCTCTCCTCTAAAGTATCTCTCCCTACCTCTCTCCTCTACAGTATCTATCTCTCCTCTCTCCTCCCTCATCTCTCTATCTCTCCAGTGATGTCCTCAGAGAGAATGAGTGTATAACCTGAATAATAACAGTCTGATGAGGAGAAATGATGGTCTGATTACTTCTACATTGATTCATCCCAGACATTGGCCTCTACCGTACTCATCTATCAACTAGCCTCCCCTCATAGTAGTAGAGACAAGAGAGAGAGACAGAGGAAGAGGTAAACAGAGAGAGAAACAGAGAGACAGAGAGACAGAGAGAAGGGGAGGAGAGCGAAGAGAGAGAGAGAGACGAGAGAGACAGAGAGAAGGGGAGGAGAGACAGAGAGAGACAGAGAGAAGGGGAGGAGAGACAGAGAGAGAGAGAGTATGAGCAAATGTCTAATTGGCTTTTTACTAAATTACCGTACGACAGACCACGTATTCACCCTGCACACCCTAATTGACAACCAAACAAACCAAAACAAAGGCAAAGTCTTCTCATGCTTTGTTGATTTAAAAAAAGCCTTCAACTCAATCTGGCATGAGGGTCTGCTACACAAACTGATGGAAAGTGGTGTTGGGGGTAAAACATACAACATTATAAAATCCATGTACACAAACAACAAGTGTGCGGTTAAAATTGGCAAAAAAAACACACACATTTCTTCACACAGGGTCGTGGGGTTAGACAGGGATGCAGCTTAAGCCCCACCCTCTTCCACATATATATCAACCAATTGGAGCGGGCACTAGAAAAGTCTGCAGCACCCGGCCTCCCCCTGCTAGAATCCGAAGTTAAAATGTCTGCTGTTTGCTGATATTTCTGGTGCTTCTGTCACCAACCAAGGAGGGCCTACAGCAGCACCTAGATCTTATGCACAGATTCTGTCAGACCTGGGCCCTGACA
>NW_025752647.1:7500-10000 GCF_021184085.1 Oncorhynchus gorbuscha
TCAGTCCCAAACCCTTATTCTCTCTCTCTCCCTGTTCTCTCAGTCCCAGACCCCTCACTCCTCTCTCTCTCTCCTGTTCTCTCAGTCCCTCCCTCTCTCTCTCTCTCTCTGTTCTCTCAGCCCCAGACCGCTCTCTCTCCCTCTCTCTCTCTCCTGTTCTCTCAGTCCCAGACCTCTCTTCTCTCTCTCCCTCTCTCTCTCCCTCTCTCTCTCTCTCTCTCTCTCAGTCCCAGACTGCTCTCTCTCTCTCTCTGTTCTCTCAGCTGAGCCGCTCTCTCTCTCTCTCTCTCTCTCGCCTGTTCTCTCAGTCCCAGACCCTTATTCTCTCTCTCTCCTGTTCTCTCAGCCCCCAGACCCCTCTTCCCCCTCTCTCTCTCTCTCTCTCTCTCTCTCTCTCCTGTTCTCTCTCAGCCCCAGACCCCTCTCTCTCTCTCTCTCTCTCTCCTGTTCTCTCAGCCCCCCCTTATTCTCTCTCTCTCTCCTGTTCTATCAGCCCAGACCCTCTCTCTCTCTCTCCTGTTCTCTCAGCCCCAGACCCTTATTCTCTCTCTCTCCTGTTCTCTCAGCCCCCAATCCCCTCTCTCTCTCTCTCTCTCTCTCTCTCTCTCTCTCCTCCTGTTCTCTCAGCCCCAGACCCTATTCTCTCTCTCTCCTCTTCTATCAGCCCAGACCTCTCTCTCTCTCTCTCCCCTGTTCTCTCAGCCCCAGACCCTTATTCTCTCTCTCTCTCACTCTCTCTCTCTCTCTCTCCTGTTCTCTCAGCCCAGACCCCTCTCTCTCTCTCTCTCTCTCTCCTGTTCTCTCAGCCCCAGACCTTATTCTCTCTCTCTCTCTCTCTCTCTCTCTCTCTCTCTCTCTCTCTCTCTCTCTCTCTCTCTCCCTCTCTCTCTCCCCTCTCTCTCTCTCTCTCTCTCTCTCTCTCTGTTCTCTCAGCCCCCCAGACCTTATTCTCTCTCTCTCTCTCTCTCTCTCTCTCTCTCTCTCTCTCTCTCTCTCCTCTCTCTCCCCCTCTCTCTCTCTCTCTCTCTCTCTCTCTCTCTCTCCCTCTCTCTCTCTCTCTCTCTCTCTCTCTCTCTCTCTCTCTCTCTCTCTCTCTCTATTTCTCTATTTAGACCCTTATTCTCTCTCTCTCTCTCTCTCTCTCCCTCTCTCTCTCTCTCCTGTTCTCTCAGCCCCAGACCCTTATTCTCTCTCTCTCTCCCTCTCTCTCTCTCTCTCTCTCTCTCTCTCTCTCTCTCTCCCCCTCTCTCTCTCTCTCTCCCTCTCCTCTCCTTCTCTCTCTCTCTCTCTCTCTCTCTCTCTCTCTCTCTCTCTCTCTCTCTCTCTCTCTCTCTCTCTCTCTCTCTCCCTGTTCTCTCAGTCCTAGACCCCTCACTCACTCTCTCTCTCTCCTGTTCTCTCAGTCCCAGACCCCTTCTCTCAGTCCCAGACCCCTCACTCACACTCACTCTATCTCTCCTGTTCTCTCAGTCCCAGACCCCTCACTCCTCTCTCACTCTCCTGTACTCTCAGCCCCCAGACCCCCCCTTCTCTCAGTCTCTCACTCTCTCTCTCTCCTGTTCTCTCAGTCCCAGACCCCCCACTCCTCTCTCTCTCTCTCTCCCTGTTCTCTCAGTCCCCAGGCCCCTTCTCTCAGACCCAGACCCCTTCTCTCAGTCCCAAACCCTCTCTCACTCTCTCTCTCCTGTTCTCTCGGTCCCAGACCACTCTCTCTCTCTCTCTCCTGTTCTCTCAGCCCCAGACCAGCTCTCTCTCCCTCTCTCTCTCTCCTTCTCTCAGTCCCAGACCACTCTCTCTCTCTCTCTCTCTCTCCCCCTCTCTCTCTCTCTCTCTCCTCTCCTCTCCTTCTCCTTCTCTCTCTCTCTCTCTCTCTCTCTCTCTCTCTCTCTCTCTCTCTCTCTCTCTCTCTCTCTCTCCTGTTCTCTCAGTCCTAGACCCCTCCTCCTCTCTCTCTCCTGTTCTCTCAGTCCCAGACCCCTTCTCTCAGTCCCAGACCCCTCACTCCTCTCTATCTCCTGTTCTGCTCTCAGTCCCAGACCCCCTCACTCACTCTCTCACTCTCCTGTACTCTCAGCCCCAGACCCCTCTCACTCTCTCTCTCTCTCTCTCCTGTTCTCTCAGTCCCCAGACCCCCCACTCTCTCTCTCTCTCTCTCTCTCTCTCCCTGTTCTCTCAGTCCCGGACCCCCTTCCTCTCAGACCCAGACCCCTTCTCTCAGTCCCAAACCCCCTCTCTCACTCTCTCTCTCCTGTTCTCTCAGTCCCAGACCCTCACTCACTCTCTCTCCTGTTCTCTCAGTCCCAGACCACTCTCTCTCTCTCTCTCCTGTTCTCTCAGCCCCAGACCACTCTCTCTCCCTCTCTCTCTCTCCCTGTTCTCTCAGTCCCAGACCTCTCTCTCTCTCTCCCTGTTCTCTCAGTCCCCAGACCACAGTCCCAGACTGCTCTCTCTCTCTCTCCTGTTCTCTCAGCCCCAGACCGCTCTCTCTCTCTCTCTCTCT
>NW_025752648.1:0-12173 GCF_021184085.1 Oncorhynchus gorbuscha
TTGAAATACAGTATATTGAATGATGATAGTCAGTGGGGTGTTTGAAATACAGTATATTGAATGATGATAGTCATCGGGGTGTTTGAAATACAGTATATTGAATGATGATAGTCATCGGGGTGTTTGAAATACAGTATATTGAATGATGATAGTCATTGGCCATAGCAACTCATGTAGAAAAACACACTTGAGTGTCACTCCACAGTAACATCTTGTTTTTCATCAGAGACGATTGGACTTTTTTTCATCAGATACGTAGTTTTTGGTCTAGCTATGAGATGAGACATAGTTTTCAGTTATCTTGCATTTAATGATATGTTATTAACCTGACATCTCCTAATGACACGTCTGAGATTGCACCAGACTTCTTATTAGCCTGAGGGATGAACTTGAGTGAAATGATGGGTGTCTGTGGTGCAACATGTACAGTTTAAAGTTCCTCATAGGACAGATGGTTACTGATGATACTGAAAGACGGAGTAAGAATGTAGAATGTTCAGGTAACTGCCCAAACTAAAGGAAGCACCAACATAAAGTGTCTTAATAGGGCCACAATGACCAGCTTCAATACTTGCATTTGTTGATATAAGTGTTCATTTTTGTTGAGATCTGGTAACTGAGACACACACACACACACACACACACACACACACACACACACACACACACACACACACACACACACACACACACACACACACACACACACACACACACACACACACACACACACACACACACACACACACACACACACACACACACACACACACACACACACACACACACACACACACACCTCCACAACCCCCACATTCCTTCCCTCCCACACACACAGCGTTTTATATGGCCATCTCTGAGTGCAGATGCAGTTGATTGATGGGCAGAGCAATGGAAACAGTGTGTGACACACACCTAGAACAAGAGGTGCCATGGAGCATGAGTCACAGATATCTCTTCTTCTAGCCAGGGTAGCCAGAATAATGGGCATTTTTAAATATGATCCTAAGCATGATGGGATGTTAATTGCTTAGTTAACTTAGGAACCACACCTGTGTGAAACCACATGCTTTCAATATACTTCGTATCCTTCAATTGCTCAATTTCTTCCTTTATTTTGACTATGTCTATGCTAAGATATAATGTAAAATGTTTGGAGTGTGTTTTGTTGGGGGCTGATCTTATAGGCAGGGCCAGTTTTTGCTGTATGAGCTCTCAGGAAAAGCTCTGAGCTCTAGTTATATGCTATAATTATCTTTTATAACCCGACTGTATGCTACAGATGTGTTCCTTTAATTAGAGCCATGGCAGCAACACTATCATGCCACTGCAGCATTTTGAATGGCTGATCATTTGAATTCAAATTCTAACTAACTAGCTATATGCTATAACTACATGCTACGACTAGGGCCCTGAGTTTCCCTGTTCATATGACCGGACCCAGGAAATACTCCTGTTCATAGGTTCCAATGACATTGCCGTGTCCTTGAGTCTAAGCTGGACCCCGGGGTGGTGTAGCTTCAGAGTGTTAGCTAGCTACTGAGCTGTGTGTTGGGTCCTCCGTCAACTGTCCAGTTGGGCATCTGGATGTTCACCAGGCATCAAAGCAGCTCCCATGTTGAGTTCCCTTTGAGCTTGATGTAAATGTGTCTACCAGCGTGAGGTAGGGAGTGAGTCGGACACGCCAGAACTCTGACACTTCACCAAACCGCCCACTGCTCCATTTGTAGGGCCTCATAAAAAAGTTAGGAGAGCTAAAATATGTGTGTATGGATTTAGATTTGCGGCGAAGAGTTGAGAACCTCAACAACTAATGCAACTCACCGCTCAGTGGAACGGAGTTGATAAAACCTGTTGACATATCAACTGAATCCATCTCAGCAGTGAGGCCTAGGATGGTCTAGGACACATTTGGAGGAATGTTGTTGTGTTCAGATTTCCGATGCCTCGAGAAAAGATTTTCAATGAGTCTTCCAGAGGCGTGACGGTGGGAGAGACAAGCAAGGGGGCTAAAGAGGAGTTCATGCTCACACCCTTGGTAGAGAGCCAACAAGTAGGCCTGCAGGGTGGTTCAGTCAAAGGGCTTCATTATCCCACAGTCTCACTGTGAAGAGTCCTGGCTCACATAATACAGGGAGGAGAGAGAGAAGGAGAGAGATATGTCTGAGGAAGGAAGCAGCAGGAGGGAGGTGGGTAAGGCCTGGCAGGGCAGACGGGTCAGAGACAGATAGATGGAGGGACACCATATAGGAAAAGGAGGTAGACCAGAGGAGACAGGAACAGAGCTGAAGCCTGATCAGACAGTTGGCTCCGCCCTGGGTCTGTAAGTTGGCAAGAAGAGGGGAAGTGGTTGAGAGCATGGAAGAGCAGGGTTGATTGAAGGGGTATGGGTGAGGGTATGTAAGGGAGGTCAGAGAAGACGAAGAGACAGAACAGTGATTGTGGCATAGACAGAAAGCAGAGAGGAGCGATGCAGTAGTTGGCACTGCCCACGTCTGTGGCTGGCAGTGCCAGCCGTGAGGAGGTTCGAGCGCTCTATCTATTGCTGCAGAACAGATGCACTATGCCAGGGCCCATCCACAAGGGTGCCCATCTGCCACGCTGTTTCCCTGCCCTGCCCCGAGCCTGGCATCCATCCTGGGCAGTGGGCACCCACCCTGCGCCAACCGAAGCTGGCATTGCAGATTTGGGCATGGTATACAGGCGCTGTAATGTCAAGTTAATTGGATTTGTCAAAAGGAGGAAAGGGAACAACATTGGCACAGAGAAATGCGATGGCAGAATGCAGCTCATCCTCATAGAGTGAAACAACAAGCCCTGCATTTATTTTTCTTCTATTCTTCTATGATCTTCCACAAATAGATATCCGCTCGGTGCTAGAGTCAAAATGGTTGATGCACCGAGTGCTGAATAAACAACTATTTGATTTGATTTATTGGTTACGGAAAGGCAGAGAAGTGTTTGTTTGGCTTTCGGGCTAGAATCTCAGTGCACAGGGGTTTTCACACGTGTCCCGTGTATATATGTATAGGACCCATGTGTGTTTGTCCCTCGCGCTGCGCCCATGAATGTATGTGCCTGAGGGAGGTGAGGTAGGAACTCGCTTACAGTATATCTAGTCCACATGAATTCAATGAGAAATAACAAGGCTTCATCTCTCAGCCCTGCGAGGACCCCAATGTGTGTTTGGCAGTGGCCTCTTTACTGCCTGCACT
This sequence comes from Oncorhynchus gorbuscha, assembly GCF_021184085.1. Classification (NCBI taxonomy): domain Eukaryota; kingdom Metazoa; phylum Chordata; class Actinopteri; order Salmoniformes; family Salmonidae; genus Oncorhynchus; species Oncorhynchus gorbuscha. The sequence continues at coordinate 3,216 of NW_025752648.1, forward strand.
AAAAGGCTGCTGTGTTTTCATCAGCTCAGGCTGTTAATAGTTATTTTCCAACCATAAACTCATACATATCGGACCCCTTCTCTCTCTTTCTGTCACTCTCTTGTTCTCACTGTCTGTGTTTTGTCAATCTCTGACTCTGCCCATTGCAACTCACCATAGAAGAGAGAGAGCAGAGCGAGAGCGAGAGCGAGAGAACGAGAGAGAGGCGTGAGCGCGAGAGAGAGAGAGAGAGAAAGAGAGAGAATCCAATTTGATATTCCATCCATCACCCATAAAGTCTCTGCCCACAGAGGGACAGATTCATCTGGTTGTATTCCTATGGCCTGATAACATGAGATTGATTACATCAAGTTGATAACTCTTCGTATTGATCTCTGCACATTTTACTACAGAATATCGTTCACGTTCAATCTTCATCTTGGTAGTTTCGTGTGGCTGGAATATTTGTACCCTCTGAGTGGATTTTGGTCATGTTGCATCATACATATTGCACATTTCACACACATACATACATGCAGACACACTTTCACTCTCTCTCACAGCAAGGAGTAAATTACTGTCTTGTTACGTACTGAGGTGGTGAATTCTAGGGGTTTTCTGTCAGGGTTGTTCGTGAGAAATGCGGATTGATTGAAAGTGAAACTCAGAGGCCAGGGATCAGTGCTCCCATCCTGTGAATAGTGGATCGTAAATCCAACTCCACAGATTGAGCTTGATCCAAATGGCTGAATCCAAAAGTTAAAACGTGCAGGACTGCTCCCAATCCGCTGTGGGAAAAGTGGAGGAGAAATGTCTCTCTTTCATGGATAAAAGCATACACAATCTACAATTCCCTCTTCTGTATTCAAACCCCAGTTTAACACAGAGCTGTCCTCTCTGTCTCACGCCCAACATCTTGCTATCCATGTAAAGAGGACAAAAAGAAGGAGGAAGGATGGAGCGTTGGAAATGCAGCCCGTTCTGTTTCTCTTTCTCTACTCTGGAAGTCAACTGAGATGACATGGTTCATTTAACAGGGCCAATGGAGGACTATAAAAATGCCAATAGTTCAGATGAAATGGAGGAGCATTGAGGTGTGTGTTTGTGTGTGGGGGGGGCGCATGCACGTGTATGTGTGTGGTTGCACGGATGTGTCAGAGCGGATGGAGCCAGTTACCACGGACAGCTGTCTGCACAGCTGCAGCTCTTACAGCACACACAGGATAGATACACATACACTCACACACACACACACACACACACACACACACACACACACACACACACACACACACACACACACACACACACACACACACACACACACACACACACACACACACACACACACACACACACACACACACACACACACACACACACACACATACACACACACACACACACACACACACATGTTGAGCAGAACTTTAGAGGAGCTGCACCACATGCAGTATTTCACACTATAGGAACTCCTAAGAAATCAGCACATTGGGTAGGTCAATCTGACTTCTGGTTATGATTGTACTGATGTGTCCTATGTGGTGTGAAATGCCACATTAGTTTGTTTTACGCTCAGATTGATCAACTTTCTGCACCTGATTAGCAGTTAGCGGTTAGCAGTTAGCGTTAGCAAACCTTTGGCAGCTCTGTACCTAGGCTACTAGGTTAGCGCTAGCTAACCCTTGGCACTGAGAGAATCCTGAGCCTCAGCGTCTGATCGTGTAACGCTAGTTACAGTTGGGCCTCACTTGTCACTTTTACTCAATGTATACATCAGGATCCGTCCCCTCGCACCAAAAAGTGTGCCTGTTCTCCTCCAGGGAAGCGAGCTGATCATGACGCTGTGTCCATGTGCATCAGGCATCAATTTGTTAGTCCTGGCGCTTCTGATCATGGCTCGGAGAATAGATGAGATCCACATAAATATGTAATTATGAATAAAATAGACAAACATAGATGAATAAGCCTGGAAGCACAGAGGCAAACTGCCAGACATTTGAGTTGGAAATTCTAGAAATCACACAATTCCTGCCTAGAGATAATGAAGAGCTCGGTTGATTCATATTATAGTCTGTCATGAGCAATAACAGGCTCTCATTGTCTCATATGTCAACTGGTGACAGGTGTCACCTCTGTTTACTACTCAGAGAGATAGGGGGAGATAGGGGGGAGAGATATAATGGGAGGAGACATAGAGAGGAGGGGAGAGATCGAGTGGGAGGGAGACATAGAGAGGGGGGGATCGAATGGGAGGGAGACATAGAGAGAGAGGGGAGTGAGGGAGAAAGAGAGACTGAGAGAGAACGAAAGAGATAGAGAGGGAGAGAGAGAGAGAGGGAACAGAGAAAAATACCAAAAGAGAGAGAGATTTATTCCCACGATGAAGCCAAGAGGTAGAATTTATGTGAGTTGACTGTTTCTGTTTTTAACACATTGGCTGGGAAAGTTGTTATTCTGTTCCTGGTTTCCTGGACAATGTGTTGGAGATCACTCATCCAATGCGATGAGTGAGTTTGACGTGGTAAGCTGCACATGATGCAGAGGGCAGTGAAATTCCTTCCAACACACACACATGTACACACACACACACACACACACACACACACACACACACACACACACACACACACACACACACACACACACACACACACACACACACACACACACACACACACACACACACACACACACACACACACACACACACACACACACACACACACACACACACACACACACACACGTACATACACACATCCGCACATGCAAATACACACAAACACCCACACACACACAATCTCCATGGCACCGGCCTTGTGTAATGCTTGGAAGACATCTGTTCCACAGCACAGCCTGAAGTGGGCCAGGCCCAGTTATTCTGCTTGCAGTGAGAGTCCCAAATTGAAACCTTTTCCCTACATAGTGCACTACTTTTGATCAGAACCATATGGGCCCTGGTCAAAAGTAGTAACTATATAGGGAGTAGGGTGCCAATTGGTAAGCAACTACAGTGTCCAGGGTCTCGCTAAATCCTTCTTTAATTTGACTCTGAAGCTGCTGATCTGATGGAGATGAGGATTGCTCATCTGAAATGATTTCTCTGCCCTCCTACCTCCCTCTCTTCTTTCATTTTATCTTTCCTCTCTCCTCATCCCTGCTGGCCTCTGTGTTACTGTCTGGGAAGTCAGAACACAGACTGATACCAATTTTGCATTCTCAAACCGACTTAAGCATTCTGTTTTAGCATGAATACAATACAATTCTCTCTCTCTCTCTGACCTCTATGAAAATGCCTGCATGGGTTGTGTGTGTGCATGCCTGCTTGCGTATGTGTGCATGCCTGCTTGTGTATGTGTGCATGCCTGCTTGTGTATGTGTGCATGCCTGCTTGTGTATGTGTGCATGCCTGCTTGTGTATGTGTGCATGCCTGCTTGGCTTCACACCATTTGATATCTCACAAAAATAAAAATGCTGTGGATTTTTTCCTGATATTGTCAAACACCTGAGGATTTGGTCTTTTTACAACCATGATCTGAATGAATTGTCGGTAGTGTATTTTAGATTCATGCGTATGTGTCGCTCTATAAGAGTTGTAGTGGTCAGACTTCTCATTGTTTGTTCTGTGATGCTGGTCTATGTGAGGCTGCGTGTGTTCAAACAAATCTGTGTTACTGTGACACATTTCCATTTCATTTGTCACAAGTGTTCGCATGAGAAGATACAATGTCTGTCTGTGTTGTTATTCATCTCAATGTTATTTTCGATCTGTTTCTCTATCTATTTTCTCTCCTCTCTCCTCTCCCTCCTGTCTCTCCGGTCTCCTCTCTCTCCTCTCTCTCATCTCTCTCATCTCTCTCCTGTCACCTCACTCTCCTCTCTCTCCTCTCTCTCCTCTCTCTCCTGTCATCTCCTCTCCTCTCTCTCCTGTCTCCTCTCTCCTCTCTCTCCTCTCTCCTGTCTCCTCCCTCTCCTCCTCTCCTGTCCCCTCTCCCTCCTCTCTCTCCCTCTCTCCTGTTTCCTCTCTCCTGTCTCCTCCCTCTCTCCCTCTCCTGTCCCCTCTCTCCTCTCTCCTCTCTCTTGTCTCCTCCTCTCTCTCCTCCCTCCTCCCTCTCCTCTCTCCTCTCTCCTCTCTCTCTTGTCTCCTCCCTCCTCCCTCATGTCTCCTCCCTCTCCTCTCCCTCTCCTGTCTCCTCCTCTCTCCTGTTTCTCTCTCCCTCTCTCCTGTCCCTCCCTCCCTCTCATGTCTCCTCCCTCTCCTCCCTCTCCTGTCTCCTCCTCCTCTCTTGTCTCCTCTCTCCTCCCTCTCATGTCTCCCCTCTCCTCCTCTCCTGTTTCCTCTCTCTTGTCTCCTCTCCTGTCTCCTCTCATGTCTCTCTCCCTCTCTCCTCTCCTGTCTCCTCCTTCTCCCTCCCTCTCCTGTCTCCTCTCTCCTCTCTCTCTTGTCTCCTCCTCTCCTCCCTCTCATGTCTCCTCCCTCTCCTCCCTCTCCTGTCTCCTCTGCTCTCTCCTCTCTCTCTTGTCTCCTCCCTCTCTCTCCCTCTCATGTCTCCTCTCTCCTCCCTCCCTCCTGTCTCCTCCCTCTCCTCCCTCTCCTGTCTCCTCTCTCCCTCTCTTGTCTCCCCTCTCCTCTCCTCCCTCTCATGTCTCCCCTCCTGTCTCCTCTCCTCTCTCTTGTCTCCTCTCTCCTCCTCTCTTGTCTCCTCCCTCTCCTCCCTCTCATGTCTCCTCCCTCTCCCTCCCTCTTGTCTCCTCCCTCTCTCCTCTCTTGTCTCCCTCCCTCTCCTCCCTCTCATGTCTCCTCCCCTCCCTCCCCTCTCCTGTCTCCTCTCTCCTCTCTCTCTTGTCTCCTCCCTCTCCTCCCTCTCATGTCTCCTCTCTCTCCTCTCTCTCATGTCTCCTCCTCCCTCTCCCTGTCTCCTCTCTCCTCTCTCATGTCTCCTCCCCTCTCCCTCCCTCTCCTGTCTCCTCCCTCTCTGTCTCCTCCCTCTCTCCTACACTCCCTCTCCTCCCTCTCATGTCTCCTCTCTCCTCCTCCTCTTGTCTCCTCCCTCTCCCTCCCTCTCCTGTCTCCCTCTGTCTCCTCTCCTCTCTCTTTGTCTCCTCCCTCTCCTCCCTCTCATGTCTCCTCTCTCTCCCTCCCTCTCCTGTCTCCTCTCTCCTCTCTCTCTGCTCTCCTCCCCTCCCTCCCTCTCATGTCTCTCTCCTCCCTCTCATGTCTCCTCCCTCTCCTCCTCCCTCTCATGTCTCTCTCCTCTCTCTCCCCTCCCCTCCTCCCTCTTGTCCTCTCTCTCCTCTCTCTCATGTCTCCTCTCATGTCTCTCTCTTGTCTCCTCCCTCTCCCCTCCCTCCCTGCCTCTCCTCTCCTCTCTCCTCTCTCTTGTCTCCTCCTCCCTCTCATGTCTCACTCCCTCTCCTCCCTCTCATGTCTCCTCTCTCCTCTCTCTCTTGTCTCCTCCCTCTCCTCCCTCTCCATGTCTCTCTCTCTCTCCCTCTCATCTCTCCTCCCTCTCCTGTCTCCCTCTCTCCTCTCTCTCTTGTCTCCTCCTCTCCTCCCTCTCATGTCTCCTCCCCTCTCATGTCTCCTCTCTCTCTCCCTCTCTCTTGTCTCCTCCCTCTCCTCCCTCTCATGTCTCCTCCTCTCCTGTCTCCTCTCTCCTCTCTCTCTTGTCTCCTCCTCTCCTCTCATGTCTCCTCCCTCTCATGTCTCCTCTCTCTCCTCTCTCTCTTGTCTCCTCCTCTCCTCCCTCTCATGTCTCCTCTCTCTCCTCCCTCTCATGTCTCCTCCTCTCCCTCCCTCTCCTGTCTCCTCTCTCTCCTCTCTCTCTTGTCTCCTCCCTCTCCTCCCTCTCATGTCTCCTCTCTCCCTCCCTCCTCTCATGTCTCCTCCCTCTCCTCCCTCCTCTCTGTCTCCTCTCTCCTCTCTCTCTTGTCTCCTCTCCCTCCTTGTCTCCTCCTCCCTCTCATGTCTCCCCTCCCTCTCCCCCTCTCTTGTCTCCTCCTGTCCTCCTCTCTGTCATGTCTCCCTCTCTCTCCCCTCTCATGTCTCCTCTCCTCTCTCCTGTCTCTCTCTCTCCTCCTGTCTCTCCTGTCTCCTCCCTCTCTCTCTCTCTCCTCTTGTCTCCTCCCTCTCCTCCCCTCATGTCTCCCTCTCTCCTCCCTCTAATGTCTCTCTCCTCCCTCTGTGTCTCCTCTCTCTCCCACTCCCTCTACATGTCTCATGTCCTATCCCTCTCTGTCTCCTCTCTCCTCTCTCTTTGTCTCCTCCCCTCCCCCTCTCATGTCTCCTCCCTCTACTGTCTCTCTCTCCTCTCTCTCTTGTCTCCTCCCTCTCCCACTCCCTCTCATGTCTCCTCCCTCTCTCCCTCTCCTGTCTCCTCTCTCTCCTCTCTCTCTTGTCTCCTCCCTCTCCTCCCTCTCATGTCTCTCTCTCTCCTCCCTCTCACATGTCTCCTCCCTCTCCTCCCTCTCCTGTCTCCTCTCTCCTCTCTCTCTTGTCTCCTCCCTCTCCTGTCTCCTCTCTCCTCTCTCTCTTGTCTCCTCCCTCTCCTCCCTCTCATGTCTCCTCCCTCTCCTCCCTCTCATGTCTCCTCCCTCTCATGTCTCCTCTCTCTCCTCCCTCTCATGTCTCCTCCCTCTCCTGTCTCCTCTCTCTCTCTCTCTCTTGTCTCCTCCCTCTCCTCTCTCTCTTGTCTCCTCCCTCTCCTCCCTCTCATGTCTCCTCCCTCTCATGTCTCCTCTCTCTCTCTCTCCTCTCGTCTCCTCCCTCTCCTGTCTCCTCTCTCTCCTCCCTCTCATGTCTCCTCCCTCTCCTGTCTCCTCTCTCCTCTCTCTCTTGTCTCCTCTCTCTCCTCCCTCTCATGTCTCCTCCCTCTCCTCCCTCTCCTGTCTCCTCTCTCCTCTCTCTCTTGTCTCCTCCCTCTCCTCCCTCTCTATGTCTCCTCTCTCTCCTCCCTCTCATGTCTCCTCCCTCTCCTCCCTCTCCTGTCTCCTCTCTCCTCTCTCTCTTGTCTCCTCCCTCTCCTCCCTCTCATGTCTCCTCCCTCTCCTCCCTCTCATGTCTCCTCCCTCTCATGTCTCCTCTCTCTCCTCCCTCTCATGTCTCCTCCCTCTCCTGTCTCCTCTCTCCTCTCTCTCTTGTCTCCTCCCTCTCCTCCCTCTCTTGTCTCCCTCTCCTCTCTCATGTCTCCTCCCTCTCATGTCTCCTCCCTCTCCTGTCTCCTCTCTCTCCTCCCTCTCATGTCTCCTCCCTCTCCTGTCTCCTCTCTCCTCTCTCTCTTGTCTCCTCCCTCTCCTCCCTCTCCTGTCTCCTCTCTCCTCTCTCTCTTGTCTCCTCTCTCTCCTCCCTCTCCTGTTTCCTCTCTCTCCTCTCTCTCCTGTCTCCTCTCTCTCCTCTCTCTCCTGTCTCCCCCCTCTCCTCCCTCTCCTGTTTCCTCTCTCTCCTCTCTCTCCTGTCTCCTCTCTCTCCTCTCTCTCCTGTCTCCTCCCTCTCCTCCCTCTCCTGTCTCCTCTCTCCTCTCTCTCTTGTCTCCTCTCTCTCCTCCCTCTCATGTCTCCTCCCTCTCCTCCCTCTCCTGTCTCCTCTCTCCTCTCTCTCTTGTCTCCTCCCTCTCCTCCCTCTCATGTCTCCTCCCTCTCCTCCCTCTCATGTCTCCTCCCTCTCATGTCTCCTCTCTCTCCTCCCTCTCATGTCTCCTCCCTCTCCTGTCTCCTCTCTCTCCTCTCTCTCTTGTCTCCTCCCTCTCCTCCCTCTCATGTCTCCTCCCTCTCTGTCTCCCTCTCCTGTCTCCTCTCTCCTCCCTCTCATGTCTCCTCCCTCTCCTGTCTCCTCTCTCCTCTCTCTCTTGTCTCCTCCCTCTCCTCCCTCTCCTGTCTCCTCTCTCCTCTCTCTCTTGTCTCCTCTCTCTCCTCCCTCTCCTGTTTCCTCTCTCTCCTCTCTCTCCTGTCTCCTCTCTCTCCTCTCTCTCTCCTGTCTCCTCCCTCTCCTCCCTCTCCTGTTTCCTCTCTCTCTCTCTCTCCTGTCTCCTCTCTCTCTCCTCTCTCCTGTCTCCTCCCTCTCCTGTCTCCTCTCTCCTCTCTCTCTTGTCTCCTCTCTCCTGTCTCCTCTCTCTCTCTCCTCTCCTCTCTCTGTCTCCTCTCTCTCCTCCCTCTCCTGTTTCCTCTCTCTCCTCTCTCTCCTGTCTCCTCTCTCTCCTCTCTCTCCTGTCTCCCCCCTCTCCTCCCTCTCCTGTTTCCTCTCTCTCCTCTCTCTCCTGTCTCCTCTCTCTCCTCTCTCTCCTGTCTCCTCCCTCTCCTCCCTCTCCTGTCTCTCTCTCTCCTCCTCTCTTGTCTCCTCTCTCTCCTCCCTCTCACTGTCTCCTCCCTCTCCTCCCTCTCCTGTCTCCTCTCTCTCTCTCTCTCTTGTCTCCTCCCTCTCCTCCCTCTCATGTCTCCTCTCTCTCCTCCTCTCTGTCTCCTCTCTCTCCTGTCTCCTCTCTCTCCTCTCTCTCCTCTCCTCCCTCTCCTGTCTCCTCTCTCCTCTCTCTCTTGTCTCCTCCCTCTCCTCCCTCTCATGTCTCCTCTCTCTCCTGTCTCCTCTCTCTCTCCTGTCTCCTCTCTCTCTCCTCTCCTCTCATCTCTCCTCCCTCTCCTGTCTCCTCTCTCTCTCTCTCTCTCTCTCTCCTCCCTCTCCTCCCTCTCCTGTCTCCTCTCTCCTCTCTCTCTTGTCTCCTCTCTCTCCTCCCTCTCCTGTCTCCTCTCTCTCTCTCTCTCTCCTGTCTCCTCTCTCTCCCTCTCTCTCCTGTCTCATCCCTCTCCTCCCTCTCCTGTCTCCTCTCTCTCCTCTCTCTCCTGTCTCCTCTCTCTCTCTCTCTCTCTCCTGTCTCCTCTCTCTCCTCCCTCTCCTGTCTCCTCTCTCTCTCTCTCTCCTGTCTCCTCTCCTCTCCTCTCTCATGTCTCCTCCCTCTCCTCCCTCTCCTGTCTCCTCTCTCTCTCTC
>NW_025752649.1:0-5000 GCF_021184085.1 Oncorhynchus gorbuscha
GACCAGAGCACTATTCCCTATATAGACTAGAGCCCTATTCCCTATATAGACCAGGCCCTATTCCCTATATGAATAGAGGCCTATTTCCTATATAGACCAGAGCACTATTCCTATATAGACTCATAGCCCTTATTCTATATAGACCAGAACCCTATTCCCTATATAGACCTGAGCCCTATTCCCTATATAGACCAGGGCCCTATTCTATATAGACCAGAGCACTATTCCTATATAGACCAGGGCCCTATTCCCTATATAGACCTGAGCCCTATTCCCTATGAGACCAGGGCCCTATTCCTATATAGACAGAGCACTATTCCCTATATAGACCTGAGCCCTATTCCCTATATAGACCAGAGCCCTATTCCCTATATAGACCAGGGCCCTATTCTCTATATAGACCGGGGCCCTATTCCCTACCGTGTTGTCACGTTATCCAGGCAGGGATCTTTCTGGCTGTCTGATAGGCTTACCACAGCACTGGGTCACGTTCTATCACAAAGGAAATACATAATTCATAACACTGTGTGATTATTGACTGGGGAGGTGTTTGATCGTAACACTGTGGGATTAATGATTGGGAACATGTTTGATTGTAAACACTGTGTTACTAATGATTGGGGACGTGTTTGATTGTAACACTGTGACTGACTGGGGACGTGTTTGATCGTAACACTGTGTGACTGACTGGGGACGTGTTTGATCGTAACACTGTGACTGACTGGGGACGTGTTTGATCGTAACACTGTGTGACTGACTGGGGACGTGTTTGATCGTAACACTGTGTGACTGACTGGGGACGTGTTTGATCGTAACACTGTGTGACTGACTGGGGACGTGTTTGATCGTAACACTGACTGACTGACTGAGGACTCATTCTGTTACCATGCTGACAGACAGCAGTAGAGGACTAATTATGTTACCATGCTGGCAGACAGCAGCAGAGGACTCATTCTGTTACCATGCTGACAGACAGCAGAGGACTCATTCTGTTACCATGCTGACAGACAGCAGAGGACTCATTCTGTTACCATGCTGACAGACAGCAGATGACTCATTCTGTTACCATGCTGACAGACAGCAGAGGACTCATTCTGTTACCATGCTGACAGACAGCAGAGGACTCATTCTGTTACCATGCTGACAGACAGTGGAGGACTCATTCTGTTACCATGCTGACAGACAGCAGCATAGGACTCATTCTGTTACCATGCTGACAGACAGCACCAGAGGACTCATTCTGTTACCATGCTGACAGACAGCAGAGGACTCATTCTGTTACCATGCTGACAGACAGCAGCAGAGGACTCATTCTGTTACCATGCTGACAGGCAGCAGAGGACTCATTCTGTTACCATGCTGACAGACAGCAGAGGACTCATTCTGTTACCATGCTGACAGACAGCAGCAGAGGACTCATTCTGTTACCATGCTGACAGACAGCAGTAGAGGACTCATTCTGTTACCATGCTGACAGACAGCAGCAGAGGACTCATTCTGTTACCATGCTGACAGACAGCAGAGGACTCATTCTGTTACCATGCTGACAGACAGCAGCAGAGGACTCATTCTGTTACCATGCTGACAGACAGCAGCAGAGGACTCATTCTGTTACCATGCTGACAGACAGCAGCAGAGGACTCATTCTGTTACCATGCTGACAGACAGCAGAGGACTCATTCTGTTACCATGCTGACAGACAGCAGCAGATGACTCATTCTGTTACCATGCTGACAGACAGCAGCAGATGACTCATTCTGTTACCATGCTGACAGACAGCAGCAGAGGAGTCATTCTGTTACCATGCTGACAGACAGCAGAGGACTCATTCTGTTACCATGCTGACAGACAGCAGTGGAGGACTCATTCTGTTACCATGCTGACAGACAGCAGAGGACTCATTCTGTTACCATGCTGACAGACAGCAGCAGAGGACTCATTCTGTTACCATGCTGACAGACAGCAGCAGAGGACTCATTCTGTTACCATGCTGACAGACAGCAGCAGAGGACTCATTCTGTTACCATGCTGACAGACAGCAGCAGAGGACTCATTCTGTTACCATGCTGACAGACAGCAGCAGATAACTAAACCGGATGTGATTCATTTCAACTGAACATGACTTGTTATTATGTTGTGTCCCATGTCCAGATTAAATTTCTGCTACAACTGCAACACATTATTGTGAGGTATCAGTGTTGGGCTGAATCAGAATGTCTGATGTGTTTTTTTCAGGTGTTCCTCGTGAAATGTTTTGTTCAGAGAAAATAAACCATTTGTGACCTTATCTGTTAGCATGTCAGAATGTTAGAATATTAGAATGTTAAAATGATACAGCAGAATGTTAGAATACTAGAATGTTAAAATGATACAGCAGAATGTTAGAATACTAGAATGTTAAAATGATACAGCAGAATGTTAGAATACTAGAATGTTAAAATGATACAGCAGAATGTTAGAATACTAGAATGTTAAAATGATACAGCAGAATGTTAGAATACTAGAATGTTAAAATGATACAGCAGAATGTTAGAATATTAGAATGTTAAATGATACAGCAGAATGTTAGAATACTAGAATGTTAAAATGATACAGCAGAATGTTAGAATACTAGAATGTTAAAATGATACAGCAGAATGTTAGAATACTAGAATGTTAAAATGATACAGCAGAATGTTAGAATACTAGAATGTTAAAATGATACAGCAGAATGTTAGAATACTAGAATGTTAAAATGATACAGCAGAATGTTAGAATACTAGAATGTTAAAATGATACAGCAGAATGTTAGAATACTAGAATTAGAAGCCATGAGATTACAACCCAACACAACAGACAATGAGGAGAGGATAGTCACTAGATGGTCACGCTAGCGAGGACAAAGGTGGTGTTACGGCAGATTACCTCCTCTTCGTCTGAAGAGGAGGTGTAGCAGGGATCGGACCAAAACGCAGCGTGGTGAGTGTCCATATCGTTTATTATAAAACATCAACTGAACACCTTGAAAATACAAAAACAATAAACGAATACGTAAAATAACAAAACCGAAAAACACAGACACGAAAAAACACCCACAAACCAACAGTGAAACCCAGGCGACCTAAGTATGATTCTCAATCAGAGACAACGAACGACACCTGCCTCTGATTGAGAACCATACTCACGCCCTGACCATCGAAACAGAAACCTAAACATAGAAACACAAAACATAGACTGCCCACCCCAACTCACGCCCTGACCATACTAAATACAGACCAAACAAATGAAAACATAGACTGCCCACCCCAACTCACGCCCTGACCATACTAAATACAGACCAAACAAATGAAAACATAGACTGCCCACCCCAACTCACGCCCACCCAACTCACGCCCTGACCATACTAAATACAGACCAAACAAATGAAAACATAGACTGCCCACCCCAACTCACGCCCTGACCATACTAAATACAGACCAAACAAATGAAAACATAGACTGCCCACCCCAACTCACGCCCTGACCATACTAAATACAGACCAAACAAATGAAAGGTCAGAATGTGACAGGTGGCATCCTTATTGGCCGTGTCTGAAATCTGTCCTGCCTACTACTTACTAAAACTACGTACTGTGTACTACTGATCGTACTACATAGTATTTAGATTGTACTGTGTAGAAAAAAAACAAATGCAGTAAGCACCAAATATCAGCGTACTGCTCACCCATACTGAGAATGTGTCATCAAATGCATTGATTCCTGCCATTCGTTCACTTGGGTACAGCGCGTCCCCACCCACGTAGAAAATACTACAGTTTACTATCGAATACCACAGTTTAAAAATATATATATATATTTTTAAATGTAAACTTTTTTTAACTAGGCAAGTCAGTTTTAAGAACAAATTATTTTTACAGAACACTGACGGCCTTCCCCGGGCCAAACCCGGACGGCGCTGGGCCAATTGTGTGCCGCCCAATCACAGCCGGATGTGATGCAGCCTACAGTACTTACTATATACTGTTGTAGTAGTATACTGTAGAATACTATAGTACACACTGTAGTATCCCTTGATCATGTGCAGTACTTACTATATGATGTTGTAGTAGTATACAGTAGAATACTGTAGTACACACTGTAGTATCCCTTGATCATGTGCTGTACTTACTATATACTGTTGTGGTAGTATACAGTAGAATACTATAGTACACACTGTAGTATCCCTTGATCATGCACAGTACATACTATATAATGTTGTAGTAGTATACAGTAGAATACTATAGTACACACTGTAGTAGCCCTTGATCATGCGCAGTACATACTATATAATGTTGTAGTAGTATACAGTAGAATACTATAGTACACACTGTAGTAGCCCTTGAGCATGCGCAGTACATACTATATGAAGTTGCATTTTTTAACTAAAAGAAAACACTAGTAAATACTGCAGTAAATACCGCCCCAACAGGTCCACAGATGACACAATCGACATCGCACTGCACACTGCCCCATCTGGACAAAAATAATACCTATGTGAGAATGCTGTTCATTAACTACTGTTGGGTGAGGGTAATGTTGAGGTGATGATAATGTTGGGTGAGGGTAATGCTGAGGTGATGATAATGTTGGGCGAGGGTAATGTTGAGGTGATGTTAATGTTGGGTGAGGGTAATGTTGAGGTGATGATAATGTTGGATGAGGGTAATGTTGAGGCGATGGTAATGTTGATGTGATGATAATGTTGGGCGAGGGTAATGTTGAGGTGGTGATAATGTTGGGTGAGGGTAATGTTGAGGCGATGATAATGTTGGGCGAGGGTAATGTTGAGGTGATGATAATGTTGAGGTGATGTTAATGTTGGGTGAGGGTAATGTTGAGGTGATGATAATGTTGGGTGAGGGTAATGTTGAGGTGATGATAATGTTGGGTGAGGGTAATGTTGAGGTGATGATAATGTTGGGCGAGGGTAATGTTGAGGTGATGATAATGTTGAGGTGATGTTAATGTTGGGCGAGGGTAATG
>NW_025752649.1:10000-12173 GCF_021184085.1 Oncorhynchus gorbuscha
CCAGGTCTCCGGTAGCCTCTGGAACTGCCGATCTGCGGTCAACAAGGCAGAGTTCATCTCAGCCTATGCCTCCCTCCAGTCCCTCGACTTCTTGGCACTGACGGAAACATGGATCACCACAAACAACACTGCTACTGGCTCGATGACTCATTGCGAGCTCACAGAACAGGGCTCCGGGCAGCCGAGCGGAAATGGAGGAAAACTCACCTCCCTGCGGACCTGGCATCCTTTCACTCCCTCCTCTCTACATTTTCCTCCTCTGTCTCTGCTGCTAAAGCCACTTTCTACCACTCTAAATTCCAAGCATCTGCCTCTAACCCTAGGAAGCTCTTTGCCACCTTCTCCTCCCTCCTGAATCCTCCTCCCCCTCCCCCCCTCCTCCCTCTCTGCAGATGACTTCAACAACCATTTTGAAAAGAAGGTCGACGACATCCGATCCTCGTTTGCTAAGTCAAACGACACCGCTGGTTCTGCTCACACTGCCCTACCCTGTGCTCTGACCTCTTTCTCTCCTCTCTCTCCAGATGAAATCTCGCATCTTGTGACGGCCGGCCGCCCAACAACCTGCCCGCTTGACCCTATCCCCTCCTCTCTTCTCCAGACCATTTCCGGATACCTTCTCCCTTACCTCACCTCGCTCATCAACTCATCCCTGACCGCTGGCTATGTCCCTTCCGTCTTCAAGAGAGCGAGAGTTGCACCCCTTCTGAAAAAACCTACACTCGATCCCTCCGATGTCAACAATTACAGACCAGTATCCCTTCTTTCTTTTCTCTCCAAAACTCTTGAACGTGCCGTCCTTGGCCAGCTCTCTCGCTATCTCTCTCTGAATGACCTTCTTGATCCAAATCAGTCAGGTTTCAAGACTAGTCATTCAACTGAGACTGCTCTCCTCTGTATCACGGAGGCGCTCCGCACTGCTAAAGCTAACTCTCTCCTCTGCTCTCATCCTTCTAGATCTATCGGCTGCCTTCGATACTGTGAACCATCAGATCCTCCTCTCCACCCTCTCCGAGTTGGGCATCTCCCGGCGCGGCCCACGCTTGGTTGCGTCCTACCTGACAGGTCGCTCCTACCAGGTGGCGTGGCGAGAATCTGTCTCCTCACCACGCGCTCTCACCACTGGTGTCCCCCAGGGCTCTGTTCTAGGCCCTCTCCTATTCTCGCTATACACCAAGTCACTTGGCTCTGTCATAACCTCACATGGTCTCTCCTATCATTGCTATGCAGACGACACACAATTAATCTTCTCCTTTCCCCCTTCTGATGACCAGGTGGCGAATCGCATCTCTGCATGTCTGGCAGACATATCAGTGTGGATGATGGATCACCACCTCAAGCTGAACCTCGGCAAGACGGAGCTGCTCTTCCTCCCGGGAAGGACTGCCCGTTCCATGATCTCGCCATCACGGTTGACAACTCCATTGTGTCCTCCTCCCAGAGCGCTAAGAACCTTGGCGTGATCCTGGACAACACCCTGTCGTTCTCAACCAACATCAAGGCGGTGGCCCGTTCCTGTAGGTTCATGCTCTACAACATCCGCAGAGTACGACCCTGCCTCACACAGGAAGCGGCGCAGGTCCTAATCCAGGCACTTGTCATCTCCCGTCTGGATTACTGCAACTCGTTGTTGGCTGGGCTCCCTGCCTGTGCCATTAAACCCCTTCAACTCATCCAGAACGCCGCAGCCCGTCTGGTGTTCAACCTTCCCAAGTTCTCTCCGTCACCCCGCTCCTCCGTTCTCTCCACTGGCTTCCAGTTGAAGCTCGCATCCGCTACAAGACCATGGTGCTTGCCTACGGAGCTGTGAGGGGAACGGCACCTCAGTACCTCCAGGCTCTGATCAGGCCCTACACCCAAACAAGGGCACTGCGTTCATCCACCTCTGGCCTGCTCGCCTCCCTACCACTGAGGAAGTACAGCTCCCGCTCAGCCCAGTCAAAACTGTTCGCTGCTCTGGCCCCCAATGGTGGAACAAACTCCCTCACGACGCCAGGACAGCGGAGTCAATCACCACCTTCCGGAGACACCTGAAACCCCACCTCTTTAAGGAATACCTAGGATAGGATAAGTAATCCCTCTCACCCCCCCCCCTTTAAGATTTAGATGCACTATTGTAAAGTGACTGATCCACTGGATGTCATAAGGTGAATGCACCAATATGTAAGTCGCT